>NW_026925788.1:0-10423 GCF_032062105.1 Saccostrea cuccullata
TTTTACCTGTATAACCATTGCATATTTATATTTTGTTTTAAACAGACATTGTCAGTTAAAAAAAGGTACATGTATTTCACAGAACTTTATAAGTTGTCTTTCAATCTCGTTTTTATGTCTAATATTATGTCTAATATTATGTATTTGCGGTTGCTAGGGAAATAACTACAAATGTCAAAAGGCGGAAAAAAGCTCGTATGTAATGTTATGCAGAATGGATGTTCTACAGGGAAGTAAATTGTGGTAAATACACAAAATGTCAAATACATGGCCGTCTGTAAATTATAAAACACGTTTCAAACATCGATCAGGAAAACTGCCAAAAAAGACATTTATTTTAGATCTTACATCATCTTTAGTTTCATCCTTAAAAGAAAAGAATGAACATCTTTAGTTTCATCCTTAAAAGAGAAGAATGAAATTAAAAAAAAAAAATAAGTAAATATGATTATAAATCATATTTATCTGCATATTTTATACATTTTTTGCATTCTTACATAATTCTCATAGTTTTTATTCACCTTATTAACTTTTTAGACCTTTTTCCTTTCCAAGACCTTAATTTAGGAAACAAATTAATCACCAGGTTTTCAAGTACAAATTACCATGTCGCTTGACAAATTACCGCATAATGATAATTGCTCTGATCCCCTCTAACTGTCACATACATTTAATGGTCAATTACCACGCGTAAATATTTACATATTCAATGGAAAGACGATTCGTTTCTCTTTTGTTTAATCTATAGATGCTTTGCGGAAAGGTTAAAGCGAATTATAGATGTGTCCTGTTCTCAACGATGGCAGCAACAAACATGAAACAACAAATCGACATATTAAACGTGATTGAGTCGGATCATAAAAAAACAATGGAACATCGAAATTGTCTTTTTATATCGAGGATCTGTATGAAAAATAAATAAAGTGCAGGGGATGCTCGCTTCTCCACGGTACCTTATCCCATTCCTTATAATGTTGGTTCTGCTCAAAATCTTTACTCCTACGATGTGATGTACACTTTACTTTGAGCTTAAATTTTTTTGCCCGAAGTATTCGTATTCAATTACACAAAAATACATGATATATGAATACGCATATTTTTTATTTCAATTCTTCTTTTTTTTAACACATACATGTACTAATAGAATTATTTCAGAATCACAAAATTCTGATTTATTAAGAATGAGAAAAAAAATCATATAGTTCTTAAACTAAAAGAATTTGATTTTATTTATACAACAGATATGCGTCATTACATGAAATATTCATTTAAAATGCCTTATTTTTTTATTAACATATAAACATGTGTATATCTATAAGAAAACATAACTAATTAGGATTGTCATCAACTTCAAGTGAACCCTGAATACAAAATTGGCAAAAAAAGACATACTTTTCTCCTAAATTGTTTTGTAATCTGAGTCAGTAACCTTTAAAAGTTATTACTTGTGATGTTAATATGAATAATTAAAGACACCATTTTTTCAACACAAAGTTATTCATAAACAATTCAAATTAATGAGACAGAATTATCATCGGTCTCGTTTTAAATTATAATTTCGAGTGTTTATGGTTGATACATTGATAAAAATTTGCACACCGATTTGTCTACGGACTTTTCCATTATTTTCCGATCATATCAAAAAGCACACACCGGGTGTAACTGAACGGCAGGGAATGCTCACTTCTCCACAGCATTTTATCCCACCTCTCTTGTTTCAAAGGTGTTTGGTCTGCTTTTGATTTGTAATGTATCATGGTTTTTTTTAAACTCAAATACTGTTCGTTTTTTTGCATATATTTCACATACACTTCGCTTTATTATAACCACTCCGGATGAGAAGGAATATACAAGTATCGTTTTACCCCTAATAGTCTAAAAAAAATGTATCAAAAACCTCTTGCTTACTATTTGTTGTTGATAGTTTACCAATATTAACTTTTCTTACCATTTAACACATCATTTTTTAAAAGGGTTCCAGAATCAAATTCATTGATCATTATGTTTAATAGTAGATCTTTTAACTATATGTACATGTATGAGAGACATAATCTTTCAAATGCGTGAAATTTAAAAAAAAAGATCGATTGAATTATCGATTATATGTTGTTTAACGCCCCTCTCGAGAATTTTTCACTCATATGGAAACGTCACCTTATGCCGGTGAAGGACTTCAAATTTAGACCTATACTCGGCATCAGACCTACGTTTTTAAGGTCATATCCGAAAGACCAGTGACTTTCACTTCAAATGCCGGGCATTTAGCGAAGGAACAGTCACTACTTATGTTTACGTCTTAGGTTTGACGCAGCGCCGCGAACGAGAATCGAACCCGGGCCTCCCGTAAAAAAAGGAAGAAGAAGAAAAAAGACTTATTTCGGATGATTCAATTGTTGGATTTTTCTCTAGGTACCCTTAATTCTGTTAGGCAAGGCCGTAACTACCATTGAGGCAAGTGAGGCAAATGCCTCACTAAATTTTTAGAGTTTTCTGAAGAGTGAAAAAAGTTTTACATTGAAGTTATGAATTATGTGTGTCTTCGTGCTAAATTAATATTTTCAACTTTTGTTTCAATTTCTGTAAATCCTTCATCTCACCAGGTACTTCATTTTCATTTAGAACGCATGTAATTGTAAAATGTAATTCAAAATGTTTGTTTTGTAAATTGTTTGATTGTTTAACATCCCTTCTAAGAATTTCTCATTCATATTGAGACAACACTACTTGACGGTGGAGGGCTGCAAGTTTTAAATTTGCACCGAAGATGATTCAACAATGAGAGATCTTTTTGTGCCATCATTTACTGCGACATAGGACCTCGGTTTTTACGGTCTCGTCCGAATGACCGGTCTCCACATCCCGCAGTGGGATTCGAGCCCGCGATGAAAGGACTTAATCTGCGACTCTAGAGCATACGCTCTAACCACTGTGTCATGCGGACGACAATACAACACGTACGAACTTTTAAAGATTATATCTTTTATTTTCTAATGCCTAGGTCTCAGGACCCCCCTCCCCCTGTAAAACCCCATCACTGGCCATCAGGTACAGTGTGTACTACCATTATGGGACTAGGAGGGCCCAGCACTCTTGCCTCACTAAAATTTTTAGCCTAGTTACGGCCTTGTTAGGTAAAATTAAAACACAACTGCTTATATGGACAACATGTTTTACAATGTTTTAACGTTTATGTAGATCGACCTTCAATACATAATAACGGACACGGTTGTCTGAACAGTATGATAATACAATAAGAAAGAAGTCATTTTTGAATATTCTAATTGTAAATTCCGGTCCATTGAGGAGATATAATTGCTAAACAGTTCAATAAAGTCATTTTTTTTAATTCAGTCAATTATTGTTTAATAATTCTCAGGAATAGATGTTTAAGTCTACACCCTGCATCTTTCAGTAGATATTTTCTTCCAACACTTATATATTGAACATCTAAACCAAAAATGTTTAAAATGTTTTTTTTCTTTTATTTTCTTCAACTACAATCTAACCTGGCACCTGATGAAAGACGAAGAATCAATCAACGTAAATAGTCCTGAATACAGAAAGCCCCAATGCTTCAATCGGCGATATAATTTCATATCTACTGTGATTTCTGCTAATGATTTTCCAAAAAGTTGGCCTTAATATGACAAGGAAGACCTGTACTCATAATCAACATGGATACTATATTGTTCGACAAAATATTTCAAATTCTTATTGGACATAAAAATTCAAAAAGCAATCATTTTGTCCTCTGTCTTTGTTGAATCAAGTAAGATAATAGAATTAGAGACTACAGATTCAATCGGAAAAGATTCTTTAGATATGCCTTTGTTTGAAATTCTTACTTTTATTACTGTAAACATATTCTGGAAAAGCTTTGTTTTAATTCTACGTCTGGAAATTGTTTTAATAGAAAAAATTCTTCAAAATCATATCTCAGTGTAACATATATTAACAATTATAGACAACTAAGTTGGAATCGATCTACGTTATTTTTTTTTTATTTTAAACCTCCATAGAAATCAAACCAAAGAAAGATATATATCCCGGTCAAGAAAATCTTCTAACTTCATTTCCCCTAATTTCCCCTCCTTTCCAAAAATTTAACTATTTAGGAATTTAAAAATAAAGATTTTTGATAATAAAAATGCTTTTTTTTTAATTAAAGAGAACAAAACAAGGGATGCTTACTCCTTAGGTATCTGATCCCATCTTTGTAATTTCCGGAGGTCTGTGTTTATGCCCTACACACAAAAATGTATTATTGCTTGTAGTCTTTTTTTTATGAATCTGCTTGGTGTTCGAATTCCTCACCTCCTACGTACATTTGTTTAAAATTTGGGGACAAATTCTGTGCAGACCTTTATGTATTGTAAAAAAAAGTTTTAATCATGGGATATGTATTATTATTAATAGTTTACATTTTGAAACCAAAACATTAATTTGAGAAACATATTTTAACGGTAAACAATTGCGGTTTAAAAGGATAGATAAAAGATATATGCAAATGAATGTTTAATGGCAAAACCACTTTTAGGTATTCAAGTAAAAACAGAAACAAGACATTTCTCATATTGAGAACACAATTGTTCTTCGAAGGTCCAAAAATGATAGACAACAACAAAAAAGTATCTGTTTGCATATAAATTTAAAAAGTTAAGTCGCTAAAACTTCACCTTCCATTCGAAATTTCTGACAAATATCCTCTAACAAATTTAAAAGTTTAATATAAGAACTTGAAAGGATTTATAATCTTGATGGATACAAGAATAAAAAATCTTTTCTTCCTCGGTAAATAAAATCAAATATTTTTTTTTTTTTTTGCTAACGTCCTTTATTTGAACATCGAGCTCTTAAGCACACTCGATTTTTCTGCTATCTAGTATTTTGTATCACTTACATGAAAAACAAGTTACCTTTTTTCGACGTTTGAGACGGTTATTTATGTATTTATTTACTTGTTGTTGTTAAGAGTCCCTTTGAATTTTTATTAAGACACCCATTTTGCTAGAGGATTGCTCGAAATTTAGATCTGCACTCGGTAAATACTGGTTAAGAGCATTGAAGAATCATTTTTATTCACATTAATTCATACATCAGGCCATCTTTGAAAACATGTTTGGTTGCCCTTTCCCGACCGACAGGTTAAAAATGGTCCGAATCAAAAAAAATTTAACCACCAAGAAGCAAATTTTAAGTACTCTGGAAAAAAGAATGTCATCAATAAGAATTGAAATTGAAATTTTCTGAGAAAAAAATCTCACATACCTCTAGACGGAATAATTTTAAACTGAGTCGGAAGAGGCCAACCAAACAATTTTCTAAGGGTGGTCTCATGGGAACTCATTTATAAGTTTCTGATATCTGCTATCCTGAGTTTATTTACCAGTCTTAACGCCCCTAAGTTGAATCGAACAAGAATAGAAAGGATCAACTCCTTAATAGGCGACTCTGGAGTACAAGCCTTTGTCATTCGGTTTGATACAAAACAGCAAATGTTTTATAATAAATCATAAAAGACCACCGTTGCTTCTGACCTCTTTGGGAAAACATTTTTACAGCTTCCATAGGTATGTATTGACGTAATAGCTCGAAAATATACATGATTTAACGCAGGTTCAGTTTTAGTGCAAGAAAAGTCATCTTAAAAAATATAGTTCGATTGATTCGATTCAATCTATTTTAATCTGTTTTTAAAGAATCTATTTTTAGAAATAACAATGATCGATAATACAAAAGGTAATCTGTTATGTAAAGAACGCTAAAGGGATGTTTTAATTGCGTCGTAAATTTAGGGGACACCAATCAGTGCTTTGTATATGTATCTTATCAAATGCACAACCTAGTGGTCGTTTATCTACTCATAAATTACAAGAAACAGTTGTTGTGATGACGTGGATAATACATGTATTTGCTTTTTTGTAGCTTGGTGATTTTAAAATTATTTTTTGTTAACATTACATACATTTACTATTTAATTTCATAGAAATTGTAAATATAGACAAAATATTTATATCATATTCGACAGATGATTCCTTCTCATAGTTTTCTGTTTTGTTTGTTTGTTTTTTTTTTTTGTTTTTTTTTTGTACTTGACGTATATCTTTTCTAAATTAAGAAAATATTAAAGATCGAGATATATTGTACAAATACTTTGTTAATCAAAGCATTCGTCGGAAATATATATGTCAGTTAAGATCGAAAGCTTACAAGTGATATTATAGTTACTAATTTAAACACAAATATGTATACAAGAGTCCATATTGCTTATTTGGAAAAAAACCCCAAATATTTACATAAAGAAGATTGATCATTTGCATTCCCCACAAAAGTGTGAAGTTTCAAATTTTTAGCAATTTTTTTACATTGACAAGAATTTATTAAATATGATTTTTGATGTCCCGTCTTTGTTTTCATGATTGATATGCACAGAATGTATAATGTATTCAGGCAAATAAAGTGTTTCCCTTTATATAAAAAAAATCAAAATATCAATATGCCATTTCACATTTTGCGAATTATGGTTAGTCTGGAATCCATATCAAAATACTTAAAATATAATATATAGATATGTGTACGTATATGTACGGCATTGTTGTCCTTTCATTAATCTTTACAATTTTTTAATTGTAATTGTTTTTTATCCAAATCTACACATTTAGTAGTAATATTTAACTACTAATATCACCTACTTATAGACTGAAGGGAAAATCTTAAGATAGAGAGATGAAAACTTTAGTCCTTACTCTATGTGCCCGCGTGCATAAGAAGGACCAAGCATCATCACCTGCATAGTTGTATAATGCTTAGATCTACTAATTCATTCGGTGCTATCAGTCATGTTTCGAGTACAATCAATCTTTAAACTGAGATAGACTACTGACAGGTGGGTTGATATAACAAGAATGTATACAATCTCGTTTAAAGTCGGCATTTCTAATAGACCCTACTGTAAATTCCTAAATGTTCGCAGAGAATAAATAATCGCGGAATTTCGAGAAAAGCAACACTCAGGAAATAATAATACTCGCTTTTACTTTCATAGGGCTTTAATCCATTAAATATATCTTTGTATTAACCGTCTGTTTGCGAATTATTGTTCTTGCGATTGAGCAGCAATCTACAGTGTCCTTTGTTTGTTAAGATAATCTTGCTATAATTGTCAATAGAAACCTATCATCGGCTCGTGCGTTTTCCTGATTCGTTTCATATAAAATGTTTGACCTTTCTTTCATTTCTAAATTGAAGTTTATCTACAGGAACGTCATTCTAACTTTTTAATACATAGGATTTACGGCGGGAAAAATCGGGTCACGGGGGATACTTTCTCCTACAATGTCATGGTCTAACTTCTGGAATGTCCAGGGATTTGTTCCCATGCCCTTTCACATCTGTATTGTTCATGGAATGAAATATATGGAGATTGTGTATATGAGATACAAACAGTATTCAAGCTTAAGAGTCCATACGACAATACAAAATGGGAGAAGAGCAAAAATGGACCTCCGAAACATAAGCGGTGGGATCAGGTGCCATGGAGGAGTTTGCATCCCCTGCCGACCGATCACACCAGCTGTGTAAACATTTGAGATTGATCACTGTTCTATTTTTTCACATTTACCGTTCTAATTCAAAAAGGCGCACTGACCTTGATATTTTGAACAATTCGGAAACCTCATTCAATGTTAAATGAGAAAACTTAAATTTTGTTTGCTTTTTATTTATGTTTACTTAATTATTGCAGGAAAATGTTTCACTGGTCATTACAAGGTTTGTAAACGAAACTTTGGTTTTTTTTTAATAAAAAGGAAATACCAAAAGACAGAGACATTTAAAAGGCTTCCCGATAGTCTCTCCCTATCAAATGTTGTTTATCTTGTCTTAATGAATTTTTAGCAAATAAAACTATTAAGACCTTTTTAGGGTTAATGGGCAGATGAAAGAGAGATTATATTTATGAATCTTTAATTTTTTTGCCATTTTGATTTCCAACACGCATTCCTCCTGCATGTATCTTATGTATTTACGCATTCAGTTATACAAGTCAATGCCTTCCTTTGTAATCCATCAATTATTGCTTAAATGTCAAGATCTTGGGGAAAAAACTTGGGAATTTGTTTAAAAACCTGTACATTGTGCAATATTGCTTCCTTGTACTGATGACTGCTCATTGAAATAAAATACATGATATAACGAACAGTATTCAAGCTTTAAAAGTCCATTAAACAATACAAGATAGGAGCGAAGCAAACATGGACCTCCAAAATGAGAGGTGGAATCAGGTGCCGTGAAGGAGTGAGGAGCTTCTGCCGACCGGTCACAACCGTCGTGTGTTATACAATTATAGCCTTCTTATGAGGTCAATCCCTAGATATATAGACTTTAAAGAAAGCATATTGACCGAGCATGAAGTGCCAGCGAGGTCAATATGTTTTCTCTCAGGTCTATATATCTAGGGATTGTACCGAATCAAAAGGCTACAATTGTTTTATTTATTTTTTTTTTGTCAGTCAATAAAAAATGTCTTAAATTAATATCCATGTTCTTTTCCCATATAAGGCATTGTTACATGTATGTCATTTGCAATATGCCGTCAAATTAATGAAAAGCAGCTGCAGTATCTGATTTTAGAAACATCCAGTTTATAAACACTATTGTGACGTCAGCACTATTGTTGCTTCACAGAAGAACGTTTCCAATTTTAGAAACAGCAGGTTTACAATTTTTAAAATAGAAACATCGGACCCACTCTATAACACTTTTTATATTTGATTATGTGATCTAGTTTGAGCCAATCAGATAGGTAGCAATGATAGAAAAAATAATAATCTGTGTTATGATCGGAGTATATATGAAAAATCTGTCCTCAATTCACTGTTAAAATAATGGACTGACCATAAGTATGAAAAACATCAGTTAGCATTTGACTCAATGAAAAATTGAATTTGCTGACACGGTCATTATGTTGACCATTGAACTTACAAAATTATACTGCTGATATTCTTGTTTCATCGACTTGTCTGTCAATAATTTATAAGTACCCTGTTTCACAAATTGTAAATATAAACGTAGCGCATGCTCTCGCGTATCAAACCATCTGAGAGTTATAAATCCATTCATTTCTTTAAGATTAAAATGTACGATTTATAAACAACAACACACCATTTGGACTTCGCAACGACAACTAGCAGCTTTCTCGTTTGTTTAATGTCTTTCACTCATACGGCGATGTCACTATTTGCCAGTAGAGAGCTTCAAATTTTGTTCTATATTAGGCACTCAGGGCCTTGAAAACATGGCTCTATACTTTACTTTAATAATTGACCGTTTGAATTAGTATATCTGAAAGCAATTGAAATGTATTCGCTTTCTTAATCTACATGTGTCTTTTTTTTCTTTTATATGTTTTTAAAAAAAGCATAAAATCAGTAAAAAAAAAAAAAGCAACACAATTAGCTTTAAAGTTTCATGTAAAATTAAAAAGAAAAGAAAATATAAATTCTGTAACGTGCAACGCGAGCTTGGTATTGGTAATATGTTTTGTATCACCGAGGCGTTACACGTAGGTTCGTTAACCTGATTTTTGTTGACCAAATTTAATATATATTCAAATACAATACAATAGTACAATGGGTGTCGGACAACCACTAACTGTGGTCAACGGGTGTCTCCCGCATGTAAATTTCTTCTTGACCTGCCACTCCACAAGTACTGTCTCCTGGCACTTCCCCCACCTTTATCTGGTGTATGCCACGTGCACCTCTCTGTACAATCAAGTGACTGCCTTATTCAGGTCTTACGCCTTTGGTTATCAATAACCTCTTATTTGTTTATTCCCTGCAACCATCTGCCTTGTTGAGGTCTTACAATAGTATGTAAAAGAGTAAACGAGCCAAGATTTGTCTACTTAATCACCAGAGAGGTCTCAGAAGCAAAATGATACAACTTATATTATCCCAATGCAGTCCCAGTTCATTGGCAGTTTCATACTATTTGTATGATCGTAAAATGAAATTTTAGTGTTTTTCTTTGTGTTTAAGAATTTAAACAAAAACGTAGGTCTAACGTTTCATACGAAACTTAATCACAATTAAATTAAACCAATTTCCGTTTCAATTCCTTATTTCTTTTAATTGTTTATTGACGGTAAGCCAACTTCTACTACCACGACAAATGAAAAACACAGTACTTGATGTTCCTCATAAGAACGGAAATTTACACTTTCAAATTATAATGAAAATCGCTAGACAAATTATCTTTATTCAACCTCTGAGATATAAATTGACATATGACTGCATACATGTATTTAAATGCACGATCAAATCAATCAACACATTATGCATCCATAAGGTTCTTAAAGAAATAATTGTATAAGATAGGCGTGTATCTATATCATGTTTCTTTTTATAGTTTTATCAATGTT
>NW_026925789.1:0-10403 GCF_032062105.1 Saccostrea cuccullata
TAATTTGTATTAGGTCTATCAGGGTTGTTACACTGGTAATTTCGTTCTATTTATTCAGTCAACACTTGTATGTCTTAGGGGGTCAAGTAATTAATGCTTTATTTCATTTGATTATGAAAAGTGTGAAGATAAATGTAGCAAGAAAGGAGAAAATGTATGACTGGACAGGGAATCAATCAATCAAACCCGGGACCCCTGCATCAGTAATCAGGTGCTCTAGAAAGCTATCCAGGCTGATATCCAATGTCCAAACCATTACATTCCCCCTCCTTAAATGGTCTTTCTTAGCCCTTGAACACACAATCCAAGTTCCTATTAGCCCCTGGAAGGACTTTCATCTGCAATTCCAGGAGTGGTCAGCGGCATCAAATCTGTAACAGGGAAGCAGAAAATGTATGACTGGACCAGGAATCAAACCCAGACCCCTGCATCACTAGTCAGGTGCTCTACTGACTGAGCTATCCAGGCCAATATCCATGGCCCAAATCATTACAGCTTTATCCTTTCGAATGAAAAAGATTTGGCTTCTTTACATAAATGGACCAAAAATACATGTCCCAAGAAACCTTGACCATATCAAAGAAATCAATACTATATGTAAACTTAAAGTAAAATAAATTGTATCATTGCAGTTCTGATATATAGGATCTTGTAGTAAGTGCTGTAGTTAAAATAATCTAGTTGTATCTCAGAACAGGCCCTAGCCACAGTTTGAATGCTCCCATTAGTCCCAATGTACTTATGTATCAGAAAATTGTAGAATTCAGATCTGTATTCAATAAATAAAGTTGCATTATACAAAATAACTATAAAATTAATCATAACACACCTTTTGAAGATTGTGGATACCAATGAAAAAAAAATTACTGTAAACATATTACATTTGGCTGTGTATTCTTTTTAGCGCCTTTCGCGGAAAGAAACTTCTGCTAAATCAAGTACACCGCTAAATGACTTGCACATATATGCATGAAAGAGAACATTAAGAAATGCGCTAAATCAAATCTACGCTAACTTGTTAAAAAATCAATTTCCACCAAATATCGTACACGCCAAATAAAATACATTTACAGTAATTCATATAAAAACATGTTCAAGAATTCAAAACTTTTTTTCCCCAACCTTTTTTACCTGCTTCATTGCCAATACACAAAACACATTGTATTG
Organism: Saccostrea cuccullata; assembly: GCF_032062105.1. Lineage (NCBI taxonomy): Eukaryota > Metazoa > Mollusca > Bivalvia > Ostreida > Ostreidae > Saccostrea > Saccostrea cuccullata. The sequence continues at coordinate 1,168 of NW_026925789.1, forward strand.
ATATAAAACTGAGGCCATAGGACATTTATAATTTTAGCAAAAGAACATTTTATCCATAAGTGCGAGTATTTCATGGCAATTTAATGTGTCAATTCTAATTAGTAATAACATCTCCAATTTGAACTTGTAATGAAAAAATATTAACATAATCTCTGGCATTCCTTAAGATGAATCCTCTGTGCATATAACTGGGATTTTGTTCAAATAGGTGTAGTATTTTTTCATTTTTAAGTTATAGCAGAAATATAGTACTGTAGATTCCTAATTCTACGCGAGGGATTAATTTCCGCGTTATTTCGCGAGAAGCGTCACTCGCGAAAAAATGTTACTCGCTTTTATTTTTATGATGCTGAAATCTATGTAAATTCTGTTGTTCAACCATCCATTCGCGAATTATAATTCTCGCGATTTGACGTTAAAGACCCAGTTTGCGATAAATAAGGAATCTACAGTATTTTGAAAAAAATTCTGTGTCTTAATCAAGAAAAAACATATACTACTGCAGTACTGGTAGGCTGAAATGCTCCAGGACTAACTGCTTTTCTGGGCAAAATGACCATTTTCTTGGGAAGATCCAGGGGGATATTAAAATTGTTTAATCTTTCATGTCAGAATTGATTGCCTTAGTGACAGAATGTCTAACACTGAATGCTGTGAAGAGATTAAACAATTAAGAGAAGTGGCAAAAACTGGTATGTTATATCTAACAGTCCCTTTAAAGACATAACTTCAAGACTAAATAATCTTCATCTAAACACAGTCTAAAGAAGACCATCATTACAAAATAAATATAATTAGGTGAAAGGGTTAACCTAGCAACCCAAGCTTGTTGTAATGTAAGTATTGTCTACATTGCTCCCTCGAAGATTGAAAAGACTTCTTTAGTTTATAAATATGCTCCATGCATTGGGACTAGTTAACTGAGTTTTTCAGCTTTGAGGAGGCAAAGCTACTGAGGCATAGTGCGGTATACAGTTATGAGAAACTTTCATTCAACTAGGTAGTTCGTTATTTGTGTTATTTTCTGGGAGTGTGTAGATGAAATAGTCAGTGTCCGATAAAACCAATACTGTGTGGAAAGTTTACTGAGGCTTTCTTGTGAAATCATAGAAAAATATGTAGTTTAGTATTAAATTGAAGGCTTTTCTCTTTTTTGTTAATTAATGAGGTATAAAGAAAGATACCAGTAGTTGGACACTAGGGAAAAAAAAAAGAGAGAGATTAAAGATTGAATTATTTCTTCTGTTTATAAAATACTGACAGACTCAGGTTATTATTTAACCACAATGTAAATAAAATTCCTTTTCAATCTTGTAGACAATATCAGAAAGTAAACTGAAAGCTTTTGAAGTAGGGACAATGAATGTGGGTAAAAAGTCACTGTCCAAGCGAGAGCAAGAGGAGTTACGGAAAAAGGTAAGATTATTTACTTATATCGGAATGGGACAAGTATCCACACAGTACCATATGTACACTGGCAGGATAAAATTATATACAGCAGAATGTTAAATTTGTCAGGTCATGGCCTCAAGAAAAGAAAAATGGTATCTCTGTATAAAATGTATTATTTTGATCTTTAACAGCAAGATGAGAAGGCAACAGCTGAAGTTTACAAGGAGTTTGTGGCATCATTTGATGATGTTGGGAAATTGAACAAAACTTGGATCAAGGGTGGAACTTTTAATCCAGACAAAAATTCAAGTGAGGTTTTTTTATTAGCTCACCTGAGCCGAAGGCTCAAGTGAGCTTTTCTGATCAAAATTTGTCTGTTGTCTGTCGTCGTCGTCGTCGTTGTCGTTGTTGTCGTCGTTGTTGTCGTTAACTTTTCACATTTTCGACTTCTTCTCAAGAACCACTGGGCCAATTTCAACCAAACTTGGCACAAAGTATCCTTGGGTGAAGGGGATTCAAGTTTGTTCAAATGAAGGGCCACGCCCTTTTCCAAGGGGAGATAATCATGAATTTGTTAAAAATTAATGGCATTTTTAAAAAAATCTTCTTCTCCAGAACCGCTGGGCCAGGAAAGATGAAACTCATGTGGAAGCATCCTCAGGTAGTTTAGATTCAAGTTTGTTCAAACCATGACCCCCGGGGCAAGGGTGGGGCCAAAATGGCCGACCCAAGTTTTACATAGGAATATATAGGAAAAATCTTTAAAAATCTTCTTCTCCAGAACCACTGGGCTAGGAAAAATGAAACTCATGTGGAATCATCCACAGGTAGTGTAGATTCAAATTTGTTCAAATCATAACCCCCGGGGCAAGGGTGGGGCCAAAATGGCCGACCCAAGTTTTACATAGGAATATATAGGAAAAATCTTTAAAAATCTTCTTCTCCAGAACCACTGGGCCAGGAAAGATGAAACTCATGTGGAATCATCCTCAGGTAGTGTAGATTCAAGTTTGTTCAAATCATGACCCCAGGGGCAAGGGTGGGGCCAAAATGGCCGACGCAAGTTTTACATAGGAATATATAGGAAAAATCTTTAAAAATCTTCTTCTCCAGAACCACTGGGCCAGGAAAGATGAAATTCATGTGGAATCATCCTTAGGTAGTGTAGATTCAAGTTTGTTCAAATCATGACCCCCGGGGTAAGGATGGGGCCAAAATGGCTGACCCAAGTTTTACATAGGAATATATAGGAAATATCTTTAAAAATCCTTCTCAATTACCACTGGGCCAGGAAAGATGAAACTGATAGGGAAGCCATCCTCAGGTAGTGTAGACTCAAGTTTTTTCAAATCATAGGGTGGGGCCAAAATGGCCGACGCAAGTTTTACATAGGGATATATAGGGAAACCTTTTAAAATCTTCTTTTCAAGTGCATTGTACTTCAAAGCTATGATTAGTGATACCCGGGGTATTTATATGGAATCATCCTCAGGTAGTGTAGATTCTAGTTTGTTCAAATGATGAATGCCTGGAAGGGGGGGGGGTAAATTCAAGCCCGATGTGCTCAGGTGAGCGCTGTGGCCCCTGGGCCTCTTGTTTTTAAACTTAACATATGAAATAAAAAGAACTAAACATAGCTAGAAATTTCAAATTGGAAATTTTGAGAAATATGTACATGCCCGTATGATGGCCTTATCTATGCTGAAATTAAAATAATCATTTCATCGACAAACACAATAATTATTTATTGCAGAGGAGAGGGGAGGAGGCGGAGGAAAGGCAAAAGTCTACAAACCCACGTCTAAACTGGCCGAGCTGGCGTCGACTTTCCAGTCTGTGAAGGAGGCCAAGAAACAGGATGACTACATGGATGATTCTCAGAGACCGGTTGGTTCTACGTATAGTCCCTCAGACCTAGGGTTTTATATTTAATCTCTCTGATCTGTCAAACCCAGGAATTATCTTTCGATTGCATCATTCATTTTCTACTTAGCTTCTTTTGATGTTACTTGCTTTGCTTCTTTTGAAAACTTGAATCATGTGGAGAATTGAAATAGATCGTGAATCATAATATTTTTTTCAGCCTGTCCCAGGGAAGAAGAAGACAGAAACAAAGAAAAAGAGTAATCTGGAAATCTTCAAGGAAGAGCTTAAGCAGTAAATACATTTATTGTTTAATTTTTAAAAAATTACATCAGTTTGATAGATAAGTGGGACTTTGCTTTGCTACCTAGTCCAGAAAAAAGTAACGTTAAATAAATGTGTGGGCTCTGCCTCTTGGTAAAAAAAAAAACTGTACACACAAATCAGTCGCCACATTTTAAAAGCGGAGTACTTTTATATATTTGAGTTGTCCAACAGCACACACATTTTACTTGGATTTTCAGAATGCAGCAGGAGAGGGAACAGCGGCACAAGATGAAGAAGAGGAACCAGCAGCCCCCCGACCCAGGGATCATTCCTCCCCCCATAGAGGAGCCTGCCCGGATCTCCAAGTTCGAACCCATCCCTACAGATATCAACCTTGCAGGTAACTCTTGTATCAGATGTTATAAGGGTACAGTGATATAGGCCAATGAAAAGATATATATGGAATGTACGTAATAGAATTCGAAGGAAAAAGAGTCACAAGTGTAGCCAACAATATGTATGTTAGGGTATCTTCAACTAACCTATTTTCGATTGTGCAGATTTAAAGCTTGGGCCCTATGATCCAGCAGATGAAACAACGACGAACATTTATGTTGGAAATATTAACCCTAAGGTTTGTATTCATATAGTTCGATCGATTTTATAGATTGTGATTCAGATACATTTAGTATTGATCAAACAGTAACTCTTAACATAAGTATTATATGTTTGATTTAGAAGTACTAAATTTCTTTAACGTGTGTAGATGACAGAGCAGCAGTTATGTGAAATCTTTGGTCGATTTGGTCCCCTGGCTAGTGTCAAGATCATGTGGCCGCGGACTGATGAAGAGAGGAGCAGGGGGCGTAACTGTGGATTTGTGGCCTACATGAACAGAAGGGATGGAGAGAGAGCACTGAATTCACTCAAAGGTCAGGAGGCTGTATTTATTTATATAAAAGTTGCATTTACATTCTAGTTTTGTGGAATGCGAAGCTTAAAAAACATTTGAATGAAACAAAAAGGGATAAATAGGTTGAATAAATTCTGATTCAGTAGAACAATTTGCCATGTGATTGTTGACTGTTGGTATGATAATTACATTCTGAAAATTTATACATTAAATATCAGAATCAAGAGAATGATAAAGACAATTTTCTTAAACTCTGTTTTGCTTTCTTTTAACAATACTGTATAAAATTAAGTACTTGTGAAAAAATTCTGTAAATATCCTACAGGCAAAGATATAATGCAGTATGAGATGAAGTTGGGCTGGGGTAAGGCTGTTCCTATACCCCCTCATCCTGTCTACATCCCCCCAGCTCTGGCAGAAATGACGCAACCTCCCCCTCCCTCAGGACTTCCATTCAATGCACAGCCGCGGGGCAGAGATCGCAACAGAAAGGGCTACGGAAAAGTCCCTCCCCTCTCAGGCCGGGACGAAGAGGGGGGTGGAGATAAGGTAATAGTCCGGGAAATAACGCTCAAATTTATTGTTAAATGTTTAGACAAAAGCTATTGTTTTATGCATCCCTTAGGTATTGTTTTTATTTGTATTAAATGTAGTTCAGAGCCCCCAAATTATTGATAATGTTCTATATATACATATACAAAAGTATTTAGTTTTATTGCTTTCTATGCATGATATGAATAGAAATGTCTATTATAAATTCGTGTTAAGTTAAATTTCCTTGAGGTAGGTATGCATTCTTTATCTGAAAATTATTCATTAAATGTCTTTTGTCAGGTAGGCTAGGGATTTATTATAAATAAACCAATTTTATTTTTAATTTAACATGATGTAGCTAGCAAAAATACTTAACACAACTTAATTTGGTTTTTCAACTGCGATTTCTCCAGAGTTTATCCAACGCTGTTGTCAAGGTGGTTATCCCAACAGAAAGGTATCTATTCTTAGTTTGTATGTTTTTGGTCTAAGAAATGCAAGGTTTGCAACTATAGTTAGGGTTAGGCTTAAAAACCACCACCGGCTTCAGAAGAATGGAAACAGGAACATGGAAAGAGAAGCTGAAGTAATTCATAAAGAATCAGAAGTCAACAGAAGAAGACTGTGATTATTGGAAGATTCTGTCAATTGTACAAGTAGAAACAGGGATATTGTGAATGACATAGTCATATATTTACAGAATTGTTCTCAGACATGTACTTTTCATAATACACTTAATGTGTTCAGTATGTATAATTGAGACTTTTTTTTTCAACTGACATGTAGTTTACATGTACATGTGCATATATTCTGATTGGGAAGGCAGCTTCTGTGTGTCCCCCTCCCATCACTACCCCTTTGTTTGGAATTTGTTGGGGCATTGGATTGAAAGAGTCTCAGACTTTTTTTCCAGTACTGAATTTTGGGGATTTTTTTATAGATTGGGTAAAAAAAATAACCAAATGAAATTAGAATGTTTTTTCAACTTCATTCCTCTGAGATATTCGGTCATTTTTTATTTTTTATTGGGCTACAGGTTTTTATCTGAAATGATCATATTCATAAATTTTCACATAAATAGTCACAATCACATCCATTATGAAGCAATTGTGATTATGTTATGTGTAAAGTACACACTTTTTTTCCACTCTTTATTTGGTCAGATATATAATCCCAGTATCTCTCTTACTCAAGATGCTTTTCCACATGTTATATGATATGAAGGATATTTACCACTTTTTCTACTTGTCAAAATATTGAAAATGAAAGAAAAAAATATGCTAAATATTGAAAATGAAGGATAAATATATGTGAAAATATTGAAAATGAAAGAAAAATATATGTTAATATTTTGTGGGTGTGTCCTTAACATGGGGAAAAACTTTTTTCCACTGTAACTTTTGAACAGTATTCATGGGTTTGCAGTATGTACGGGTATGAGTGTGCACTGAACATAATTACATAATGGTTATTTTTCTGATATAGATTCACAATTTTAAGGGAGGATAAAAGGACATAAAATAATTTCAGTATATCCATTATTTATAAAAAGAAGTTAAAACAGCCTGGTAAATGTATCATTTTGTGAAATCAAATATCTCATTCTTTATGTCCATTCTAAAAAAAAATTTGTGCTATTGTAAATTTTTTTTTATCGTTTTGTATTTACATGTTGTGTAAATTTAGACTGCTTAATTGAATTTCTGTTGAACTGGAGACTATCCTATTTGGATTAATTTTGCAATACATACATGAAAAAAAAAACTTGAAAGAAGGGGCTTTACTTTACAATTTACTCATGTTGTGTGTCAAACAATCATGTTCTCTCTCTCAACTTCACATCATTTGGAAAATATTTTTAATGAATATGGAATTTGGGAAAGCAGTGTGCTGTCATACCTCATTTGTTTACTCACTGGGGCTGTCAGAGAAAAATCTACAAAGAAAAACGTGTCAAACAACTTACTATACTATATGTATTTGGCTTTGATTTTTTTCAATTTTTTTGCTTCTGAATCTAATATAAACCTAAAATTATCAACATAGCAAGAACCTTGTTAGAAATGTAAATTGCCTTAACTACATCAAAAAAAAAAAATCTAAAATGGAATAACATTTGGCAAAATCAGATAATTCATTAAAATAATTGGGGGTTCTCTCTAGTGAAAAGGTTGCGAATTTGTTTTCGGTCTCTCCACAGAAACCTGCTGATTTTAATTCACCGCATGATCGAGTTTGTGGTGCGTGAAGGGCCTATGTTTGAAGCCATGATTATGAACAGAGAACTGAAGAACCCACAGTACAGGTAAACAGAGGGGCTAAAGGAATTCTCCCTGAAAGTTAAAAATGGTTCAGTAAATGTTAACTCTGGTGTAAAATGCTCATTTTGTTTCTTGTTGGGAAAGATGAAATAAAAGCTCATAGAAATTTCTCTCAGAATGGAATGCAGAAGAGTTCAAGTTTTTATTTATTGAACTAATTTTCTTTTTCTGTAGATTCTTGTTTGACAACATGAGCCCTGCCCATACCTACTATAGATGGAAGTTATTCAGCATCCTACAGGTACAGTGTCCCATACACATTTAAAAACAGCTGTTTTGCATGCTAATTTTGTAGATTCGTTTTAGCATTTGAATTCATTTAGATTCATAAAGACGACTTTGAATAAATTGCAAATATCCTATTGAAATTTACACCATCGTTTATGTATCTCAAATTGTGAAAGCAATTCTATATTTTTTTTATAGGGGGATTCCCCTTACAAGTGGCGGACTGAGGAGCTCCGAATGTTTAAAGGAGGTTCACTGTGGAAACCCCCTCCTATGAACCCTTACACACAAGGCATGCCTGAGGAACTGGTGAGGGAAGATGTCGTGGATAAAGTGGTGGAGCATCAGGCACCACCTGGCCCCAAGAAGGGACAACTCACAGATAGGTAGGTATATCTCAGAGTAATGAAACATCAGGAACCACTTGAAGTCAAGAAGGGAAAACTTAGAGATAGGTAGGTCAGGTGCCACCTAAAGTCAAGAAGGGGCAACTCACAGATAGGTAGGTATATTTCAGGCTAGAATGGTGGATCATCAAGCACCACCTGGACCTAAGAAGGGACAACTAACGATAGGTAGGTATATCTCAGAATTCAATCAGGCACCACCTGGGCTCAAGAATGGACAACTCCAGGTTATGTAGGCATATTGCAGAATTCAATGAAATACTGATATGTGACTAAGTTACAGTTTTTTCCTATGCTCTCTATGTTCTCATCAAAGCATGACAGGACTTGAACTAATTTAATGTATGGTCTTTTAGTCAAAGAGATCGACTGGAAGACATGCTGCGTGAGTTGACTCCAGAAAGAACAAAGGTTGGAGATGCGATGGTGTGGTGTTTGGACCATGCCGAGTCAGCGGAGGAAATTGTAGAATGTATCACAGAGTCCCTGTCTATTCTACAAACACCAATACCAAAAAAGGTAAATCAGCAGAGGAAATTGTAGAATGTATCACGGAGTCCCTGTCTATTCTACAAACACCAATACCAAAAAAGTATAGCTGCAGAAAATTTACCTGGCATCACAGAATGTTCAAAGAAGAAAAATATCATTCTGTTTGACATGGAATAACAGTATGGTACTCTAAACTGAAATCTTTATGAGGGTTAATATTCTATTTTCATTCTTTTTCAGATTGCTAGGTTATTTTTAGTGTCAGATATCCTTTTCAACAGCAGTGCCAAAGTACCAAATGCCTCTTTCTTTAGGAGATGGTGAGAATAATTTTAAAGAAAAAAAAATTTTTTTGTTAATACTTTCCAGATTTCCAGATACATTGTATGTAGACAAAGTAGGACCTAAATTAATAAAAATGTTTTGTTCTTCAACAGCTTTCAGCATAAATTACTAGATATATTCAAAGATGTCCATGAAACCTACGCTGGAATTGATGGACGTCTGAAAGCAGAACAGTTCAAGGTACGGGAAAGTTCGCATGAACATTTTTTGTAGTGTACGCGAGCACACAGTTGAAGCCAATTTGTTCACCCCTCCGATTTCATCCTCCTTTAAAATTCATTAACTTCACCCTTGTGGAAGAAAAGTGCATTTAAAAATAAGTTGATACTTAATACAAGTGTTATGCTTTCTAGAAAGGAGCTTTAAAAATTACAGTTCTAATTTTGTTTTTTAACTCACCTGAGCTGAAAGCTCAAGTGAGCTTTTCTGATCACATTTTGTCCGGCGTCCGTCTGTCTGTCCATCTGTCTGTAA
>NW_026925790.1:0-104396 GCF_032062105.1 Saccostrea cuccullata
AGACGTTTTCGAGGATACGTAATTTCGTGGACAAAAGCATTGCCCATAGAAATAAATGTAATAATAAGTAATTCAATGAACATTTGAATTCGTGGATCTGCTCAACAACGAAATCCACGAAAATTGGTGTTCAATGAATATTGATAAAACCACAGTAATTAGGCAATGAAGGGTTATTTTCTGAGAGAAAACTAAGGTTTCTAAAGATATAATTTAAAGAGGATTTGATATGGGTAATGATATTCAATCAAACAGAAATTCGGAAAAAGTACGTAGATGGGAGATAATTTTCCGAGAGAAACTTACATATAAAACAATGTATAAAATCATTTTACCTGTCCGGATACATTTCTTTCTTTGGAGCATTGCTTTTTATTTCCTAATGTTCAATAAAACAGAAATACTGCATAGGTAGGGCGCTGGGAGATCACTTTCTGAGAGAAAACTCAGAAGTAAATATGTTATAGTGAATAAAAGAAATAATTAAAATTGCCACGAATAACATCTTTCCTTGGAGTATTTTATAATTTGATAATTATAATATAATTGGTTTTGAAAAAAAATATAGCAAACAAATAAATTACTTTAAGCTAAAAAAATCAAAAATATCCCAAAAAGATGTACATCATGACATGTCTAATAATCTTATGTACATATTTACATACAGATTTCTATCCATGGTAAAATATGTTCAACCCACTCCTTATTCCCTACTTTTGTTTGCTTGAATTTCATATTCCACGCATCCCATTCATTTTTGTTTTCAATTCTAAATTTTAAAATAATTAGTTCATAAATAGTGTTACAGGTTGATATTGTCATATGAACAAATCGTTTTATACTAAAACATTGAAAACATTGAAAAACGTTACATGAGAGGATGTACTTTATGACAATTTATCTTCTTACCCTTGTTTTCATACACACGAAACTTAGGGTAAAAGATTTTCCATTCACTTTGTATTCTATATTTTTCATTTGTTTGAATTTCATTTTCCACAAATGTTCATAGATGTATATTTTTCGTTTCTAAATTTTTAAATAATATGTTCATAAATGAAATTATATAGAGGGAGATATTGTTATGAAGCTGTTACATGTTCTGCAGATTTCATGCTTTTTATAGCATCCAGTCGAATTAAAAGAGATTTTGTGTCTAAATATTCTTGTTGAAAAGAATTTGATTCATGGGCAATGGAATTAAAAGACAAAAATCCAAGAAATTTACAAGAAGATAATTTTTAGATGAAAGATTAAAGAGGATGTAGGTTTTAGGTACTTTTAGCTGAAGTATTGCTTTTCATTTGTGAATGTACAAATAATCTGAAATTCAGAATCAGCCGGGTGTTGGGAGTTCATTTCCTGAGAGGAAACTGAGATGTCCATCTGAATAAATGAATAAAATCAGTGGGTTTTCATTAACATCTGTCATTGGTTGTAAATGTTTTAAAAGAAGAAAAAACGGAATAAGGAGGGAGGTGGAAGATTATTTTCCCCCAGTTAGATATAACTCCATGTATCAAATCAATTGACCTGTCAGGACACATATCTTTCCTTGGAGCGTTGCTTTTTATTGTTAATGTTCAAAGAAACAGAAATACGGAATAGGTAGGGCATTGGAGGGTTATTTTCTGAGAGGAATCTTAGGTGTCTAAAGAATATAATTTCAAAAGGATTTGAGAATCAGTCACGTGTAGCGAGTTCATTTTCTGAGAGGAAACTTAGATTTACATGAAAATAAATAAATCAGTTCCATAGGCTTTGATTTACATCCGTCATTGGAGTATTACTTTTATTTGTAAATGTTTTAATATGACACATTGAGGAAAGATATGAGAACAAGAGGCCCATGGGCCACATCGCTCACCTGAGAAGCTTTGACCATTCTGTTCTTTACCAGATTTCCCCCTTGTTATACATAATGCATCCCCACCCTACCCCATTGATCATAATTTAGACATTTTGAAATCTACACTACCCCACGATCCTTCCATTGGCACATATGTTTCAGCTTTTTTGGCCGAGTGGTTCCTGAGAAGAAGATTTTCAAAGATTTTTCCTATATATTTCGTGTAAAACTTTGATTCCCCTATAATGTCCCCGCCCTTCCCCCGGGGGTCATGATTCCTACAATTTAGAATCTACACTACACAGAATGCTTCCACATAAGCTTCCCTTTTTCTGGCCCAGTGGTTCTTGAGAAGAAGATTTTCAAAGATTTTTCCTATATATTTCTATATAAAATTTTGATTCCCCATTGTGGCCCCGCCCTTCCCCCGGGGGTCATTATTTGAACAATTTAGAATCTACATTATACCAGGATGCTTCCACATAAGTTTCAGCTTTTCTGGCCCAGTGGTTCTTGAGAAGAAGATTTTCAAAGATTTTTCCTATATATTTCTATGTAAAACTTTGATACCCCATTGTGGCCCCGCCCTTCCCCCGGGGGTCATGATTCCTACAATTTAGAATTTACACTACCCCAGAATGCTTCCACATAAGTTTCAGCTTTTCTGGCCCAGTGGTTCTTGAGAAGAAGATTTTCAAAGATTTTTCCTATATATTTCTATATAAAACTTTGATTCCCCATTGTGGCCCCGCCCTTCCCCCGGGGGTCATGATTTGAACAATTTAGAATCTACACTACACCAGGATGCTTCCACATAAGTTTCAGCTTTTCTGGCCCAGTGGTTCTTGAGAAGAAGATTTTCAAAGATTTTTCCTATATATTTCTATGTAAAACTTTGATACCCCATTGTGGCCCCGCCCTTCTCCCGAGGGTCATGATTTGAACAATTTAGAATCTACATTATACCAGGATGCTTCCACATAAGTTTCAGCTTTTCTGGCCCAGTGGTTCTTGAGAAGAAGATTTTCAAAGATTTTTCCTATATATTTCTATATAAAACTTTGATTCCCCATTGTGGCCCCGCCCTTCCCCCGGGGGTCATGATTTGAACAATTTAGAATCTACACTACCCCAGGATGCTTCCACATAAGTTTCAGCTTTACTGGCCCAGTGGTTCTTGAGAAGAAGATTTTTTAATGACCCAACCCTATTTTTCTCTTTTCTTGATTATCTCCCCTTGCGAGGGGATATGTCCCTTCATTTTAACAATTTTAATTCCCCTTCACCCAAGGATGCTTTGTACCAAGTTTGGTGAAAATTGGCCCAGTGGTTCTTGAGAAGAAGTCGAAAATGTGAAAAGTTTACGGACGGACAGACGGACAGACGGACAGACGGACGGACGGACGACGGACACAATGTGATCAGAAAAGCTCACTTGAGCCTTCGGCTCAGGTGAGCTAAAAAATATTAAAACATTGCTGTGATGTCATTCCTTTGTTCTCTCAGTCTAAAAATTTACCTATGGCAGTCCGATATTAGTGAGCAGTCTGATATTAATCGTAATATCAGACTGTCTCAGTACTGATATCCTTCAAAATCGGACTGCTACGGAACAAAAGAAATAAAAAGTGTGATAATTTAACAAACAGCAATTTAAATTTCTATTTCTCACATACTGGAATGAAGATTTAGAAAACATTTGTCTTAAATATTTGCAAAAAAACAAAAACCAACTTGCAATTACACTGAAAATACTGTAACAGGAAGAAGAATGTGCAGTAAACCAGATAATGCAAATAAATAAAAAATAAACAAAAAAACCCCTACAAAAACGGCTAAACTTCTAATAAACTAAGACCTAACATATGATAATTAATACTTAATTTGACGGATTTGCAACAAATTTGAAAGAAATTTGAATATTTTCAATGTTTTTCTCAAAACTCTTGGATTATTGATTTTGTTTGTTTTTCTGTAACGGAACATCAATAACAAAGGTATATGTAAATGATTAACATGAAAAAATGAAACGGACTAATTTACCTTCAGCATCCGCTTAATTTTCTGTGATTTAATTCTTCATTTCTGAATTTTCCATTCCATTTCAAAATTAATGAATATTTTGTCCCCACTCTCCTTATTAAATTCTTTCAAATACCTTCTTCAGTGTAGCCAAATCCCTAAATACTGAGTACTTTTCAGTTTTTTTTAAGCCTGCGTTTTTTGAAAGAATAGCTTCAGTGGTCATTAACACCTTTGTCTTTTGATCTAATATCGGACTGTCTCAGGTAAATCAAAAGCAATGTTTTAAGTACGATATATGCCTCATACAATTCTGTATTAAAAAAATATCAGACAGTTTTCGGCCCTAACGGGCCTCAAACTGTCTGATATTTTTTAATACAGAACTGTATTCGGCATATATCCAATACATAAATACATCGTTGTTATTGTATTCTACGCGTTTCCTGTAGTTCATTTGATATTTTTGAATTAAATTCAAATCAGTTGGTGTCTAAAGATATTATTTCAATAGACTTTAATATGGGTAATGATATTCAAACAAACAGAATAAGGAATAAGTAGGGAGCTGAGAGATCATTTTCACAAAGAGAAAACTTAGATATAACACGATGTATAAAATCACTTGACCTGTCAGATCGATACATATCTTTTCTTGGAACATTGCGCTTTATCTGTTAATGTTCAAACAAACAGAAATACAGAATAGGTAGGGCGCTGGAGGGATCATTTTCTGAGAGAAAACTCAGATGTACATGTGAATAAATGAAAATGATCATAATGATTGGACTCGTCAGTGAATACATCTCTTCTTAGAGTATTTTATAATTTGTGGATAATAAAATGATTGGTTCAGACGTAATATAAAACAAATTGATAACAAACTATATCACTGCATGAAAAGTTGCGTTTAATAAAATTAAACTTAATTAAATTTACATTTTACATGAACTTTCAAGTTTAATTCGAATTTAATATTAAATTATACATCAAAGTTTAATGGTAATTAAATCTCAACTTTACGTCATGTTTAAAAATGATTAAACGCCATTAAACCCGCAGTTTCAAGTAAAATTGAGGTTTAAGGAAATTTTTTTTATGACAAATGATCAGCAATTTTGTCGAAGAAATACGTTAAATATGCTACTGTCCCCCTTTTTTCAGATATCATATTTTGCTGGTGAGATTGTTCATTCATTGCTACCCGATCTGTTTGCAAAATTTAATCATGGTGATGCAAATAGTTGGAATTTATACCCTCTTTTTAATTGATGCCCACCCCCCCCCCTTCCTTTTAAAATGGGTTTATATTTTTCCTTTGATCATGGATGTCTTTACTACAGACATTAAAATAAATTAAATCATTATTCCTTTCTCTATGTCAAAATCATAATTTCAACTTGGACAATAACTCTCTCATCATTTTAAATATTGTAAACTGTAAAGCACAACTTGTTTTTTATTTATTTTAATTTCACACAATTTTAAATTCATAGCTATTATCTTAATTGATAATGCACTGCCTTTATCTAGCAATTTATCTTCCGTGCCTCTCTTTGGGCCCTTTATTGGAAAAGAATACTCTCTCTATATTGCATGTTGCATTTCATTGGTCACTGGTTGCAATCAACCATGCAATCCACATTTTCTTTCATCTATTAAGATATGCATTTAGTTTTAAATAAAATACTCATTATACGAACAGCACAAAAGTTCTCATAAACATTGAACACAATTTTATTCATTTAAATGAACATGTCATGTATCAACTAAGTCCATTACTTCTATAAAATAATAATGATAATAATGGTCTAAAAAATTGCAAAAACACATTACTTCTGAAGTACCAATGATACAATAAACAATTCAAATGTTATAACACACGCTTAAAAAAATAACATTGAACAGTTAATGAAATCGCCAGGCATATCTATATTTTACACCAGGCACATTAAGTTCATCCTTCCAAGATGACAAAAACCACCTGGCACAGGACGCACATCCTTCCAAGATGGCCGACACCACCTGGCGCAGGACGCACATCCTTCCAAGATGGCCGACACCACCTGGCGCAGGACGCACATCCTTCCAAGATGGCCGACACCACCTGGCGCAGGACGCACATCCTTCCAAGATGGCCGACACCACCTGGCGCAGGACGCACATCCTTCCAAGATGGCCGACACCACCTGGCGCAGGACGCACATCCTTCCAAGATGGCCGACACCACCTGGCGCAGGACGCACATCCTTCCAAGATGGCCGACACCACCTGGCGCAGGACGCACATCCTTCCAAGATGGCCGACACCACCTGGCGCAGGACGCACATCCTTCCAAGATGGCTATTTTTTTCTGAACTTTGAAACTCTTTCCAGACATTTCCATCGTAAATATCTGTCAAAAACCCAGGTGACTGCTTCCTTGATCGCCAATGGTTACAAAGATCTTCAAACCCAGGCCTTTTAACTAAATCTTGCAAAGATTCTTGAATAGGTTTATAGCAGTAAGTTTTAAATGGGTAAAGTTTTTTGGTTCCATCTAAAAGTGTTAAAGATTTTGACAACAATTCCCCACATGGTCTACGCCTTGCTGGCTGTGTATGGTTAGGATATTCTACAAAAGGACATTTAGCAGACACAGTTTGGCCCTCTAAATTCAATACACAATCATTGTAGAGGTAAATAGAAAAACATTTTCTGCATACAACATATTTTGTAAAATTGTCTTTTTTCAAGCCTATTCTTTTCCATAACAAATAAACTGAGCCTGGAAAAATAGTAGCTAAACTTGAAAATATGAATGACTCTTTTCCAATTCTAGAAAAGAATGTTTGTAAAAATGAAAGAAGGCTGTTTATAACACAGTCTGGCAGCATAAAAATGGCTTGCCATGTACATATGAATATACATAACCACATCAAAAGTGTCCCAAATTTTATATTTGGGTTTGAAACATTCACATCATTCATTTCATTTCTTTCACAAAGTTCTTCTGTTTGAAGGTCTAAATCTAAATCCTCCAAACTTGCATTATTCCAGACCTCATCTTCACTTTCAGACTCAGCGTCATAATTATTAACAAAAAATTTTTTTGCTAACGTATGATTGAAAAACATTGTGTAATCTATGAGAAGATAGGTTCTCATCTGATGAACTCTCTGATGATTCCTCTACATTCTCCTGAGATAAAAATTCAACATTTTCTAACCCAGACTTGGAACAACTCCATTGATTATTACAAAAAAACATTTCTTTATGCTGCCTAAAATACCTAGATGTAAATGATTGTTTACATCCTGGACATTCTTTCCTTGACATTTTTTTTCTTTGAGCTTGGTGAAAAACTGAAAGTTTTTGTTTCCCTGACATGGTTATTAATATTCCCTTTTGGAGCTATTAAATTCAACAAGAGGCCCATGGGCCACATCGCTCACCTGAGAAGCTTTGACAATTCTGTACTTTACTAGATTTACCCCTTGTAATACATATTGTGACCCCACCCTACCCCACTGATCATAATTTAGACAATTTGAAATCTACACAGATTTTTCCTATATATTTCTAAGTAAAACTTTGATTCCCCATTGTGGCCCCGCCCGATCCCCGGGGGTCTTGATTTGAACAAATTAGAATCTACACTACCCCAGGATGTTTCCACATAAGTTTCAGCTTTTCGGGCACAGTGGTTCTTGAAAAGAAGATTTTCAAAGATTTTTCCTATATATTTCTATGTAAAACTTTGATTCCCCATTGTGGCCCCGCCCAACCCCTGGGGGTCATGATTTGTATAATTTAGAATCTACACTACCCCAGGATGCTTCCACATCAGTTTCAGCTTTTCTGGCACAGTGGATCTTGAGAAGAAGATTTTCAAAGATTTTTCCTATATATTTCTAGGTAAAACTTTGATTCCCCATTGTGGCCCCACCCAATCCCCGGGGGTTATGATTTGAAC
Organism: Saccostrea cuccullata; assembly: GCF_032062105.1. NCBI lineage: Eukaryota > Metazoa > Mollusca > Bivalvia > Ostreida > Ostreidae > Saccostrea > Saccostrea cuccullata. Next base: position 7,827 of record NW_026925790.1, read on the forward strand.
AATTTAGAATCTACACTACCCCAGGATGTTTCCACATAAGTCTCAGCTTTTCAGGCACAGTGGTTCTTGAGAAGAAGATTTTTTAATGACCCCACCCTATTTTTGTCTTTTCTTGATTATCTCCGCTTGCAAGGGGATATGTCCCTTCATTTTAACAATTTAAATTCCCCTTCACCCAAGGATGCTTTGTACCAAGTTTGGTCAAAATTGGCCCAGTGGTTCTTGAGAAGAAGTCGAAAATGTGAAAAGTTTACGGACGGACAGACGGACGACGGACACAATGTGATCAGAAAAGCTCACTTAAGCCTTCGGCTCAGGTGAGCTAAAAATTGCAAAAAATACAATTCTAACAACTCATTATTGAAAAAGCTTAAAATAGATAATTACCAAAAAATATACAATTACTCATGACTAAAAAATATACTACTAACCAATTTAAGGTAGGTCCCTACTCGTAGAAATAATTGGATAATGGTGCAATTTTTGTCCTGATTTACATAAATAGATACTTTATCTACTTCAAAAGCACAAAAATTACAAAGATAATCGCTATTTTTACTGAGATAGGGTGTGAAACACTCATGTACCCTCTTGTTGAAAAAGCAAAATCATCACGGTTATAAAGACTGTCTACATTTTATGTCATAGCACATGGCAAATAAATTCTTTTGAACATAAATTACAAGGATAAGGATAATATTTAATAATTTCAGGCTATGGAACACATTTCTGCTTAAAATTAAGAAAATATTGAATAATTAATCTCATTTCACTAATAAAGTAACAGACCTCAAAACTCAAATAAAGCTCTCTATTAGAATAATTAATTTGTTTACCCTTATTTTTTTGTTTTAAATCATAGCAACCAATGCTTGAAGTATCTTATAGGCATGATAAATTTATTGGTCATCTGTTTTTTCACCGAGATATGGGGTAAAACATACAGGTACCCCCATCGCAGTTCAATAGCCCAAGCATTTTATGTTGGCAAAGATATTTATAAATCAGCTTAAAAGTGAAATATTATTTTTAAGAACAATATTAACACACCCTTTCCTAACCACAAACATAAATTTTATTCTCTATTTAATTCTTTATTCATTATGTACTGTGAGCATGTCCACTACTGATGATCTGACTTTCCTGGATGCTTATTACTAGTTAAAAAAATTATAAGCGATGTCTTTCAAGCAAAATTATGTCTGAAATTGCATATACATCGATAGAAACATGTGTTGTTGCTTTTTAATTATAATTGAGTACCTGAGTTCGTATGTAGAAAATTTGCCGTCAAAACCGAAAGTAGGAAAATCCCATCTGCACAGCATACAAATTGTGCATAAATAAAAACAACAAACAAAAAGTTTTATGCAATGACATAAGAGCAAATTATTCACCACGTTTTCTGTAATTAGATATCGGAAATATCTGAGATGTACCAATGCAATCATAAACGTCTAGTATCAGTGTAACCTCCTAGGCTAAAAATACACCGCATCTGAATATCACATCCGGCATTTGACCTCGCGCTTGTGTTTTAAATCAATTCAATTTTTTGCTACATACTGTATGAATTTCAATCCTTGCACAAAAAATAACCTCAATCATCTTTATACGCCCCTCCAACATTTCTATAGACGTTGTTTACATTTTTGCTAATGTTATATGTACCATAATTTTAAAACCGAAAACGGTAATTCCGGCTTCCGGTTTGACACGAGTAGCCCCCTACTTTAACAATATCAAAAATCCTTTTAAGTCTTGCAGCAAAATTTACATTTTTTCTTACTTTTTATAAAATGAATACAATGGTTAGTGAATCTTAAAAGCTTTTCTCTTTTCTGTCTTTCGTCCTCCAATGTTTTTCGCAACTTAACCGCATCCCTGTTCCCGTCCCCAAATAATTCTTTTGCCGTTTTGTAATTGGTCCTCTTTTCTATAAACGTTTCATCGATATATATGGAATCCTTTGCGCACTGTGAATTTACTTCCTGTTCCGCCTCCTCTAAAAGTGAATATTCCTCCTCCAGACCAACTTTCTCTGCTGCAAAAATTAATATTAAAATCAAAATATGTATGCTGAACAATTTTAGCAATTGTATCAAAAATGGAAATCATTCAAATTTAATAAAATTACCTATAACAATTCCTTTAAATCTTCAATAATCATTTTTCATCAATATGAGTATATAAATAGTATTTGTACGTCAATGTTAAGCAAGCAATCATACAATGACATTCATTACCTTGATTTAATACAAGTTATATTTTAAAATAAATTGATTAGGGTTGGATACCGTTAAGGATGAAACCGTATGATACCATACCGGTATTTTTGAAAGGATACGGTTGTTTTAACGGAATGGTACTATACCTTGATGAATGAGAATCCGGGTTTATTTTAATGAAAAATATGCTTTCAATTATCACCGCTTATAACCAAACTTTCAATGTTATAATCTAAAATGTTTTAAATATATTCTATTTCTATAATTCAACCTTTTATTAAATGATGAACAAAACAAATTAATCTGAATCTCAATAAAATAAAAAAAACATAAGAAACATTGTTGTCTAATTCTCTGCTAAATGACAGCTGATTGCTTCATCCTGTCGCCATTTTGCTTGGTATCACTAAACGATGAAACATGAGAAAGGGAGAGATGACATCACAAATTCGCAACGATTTCCCTTTCTAATTGACAATTTTTATCGGTTTGTAATAACAAAACTCAAACAAGATTAATGTAAATATTTTTTTAATAAGTGTTGGTTTTTCTCGAATATAGGTTGTAGAAAGGAAGTATCTTCCTCAGTACTGATTTTGTTAATTAGCCAACCTTTTCAATGCACAGAGAATCAAGTTTCGCGAGTCTGGAATCTTTTTCAAACAAGAGGTGTTTGTAAAACACTTATGCCCCCCTACCCCCAAATTGGAATTTTTCCAATTCCAAGGGGCAAAACTCTGTCAAAAATGGCACGATTGTACCCATAAAAGAATTTGACCTATATATTCACAGAGTTCTTGAAATCTTTTTCTCGCTGTCAGTCGTTTGAACCGACTGCCATGTGAAGTTTGTCAGTCCAGACAGATTTCTATCAGTCCAAAATAAATTTAATAAAAACATGAAAATAAAATTGTATTCAAATTTTATTATCAATAAACACGGTGTCTATATGAACACTGCACACTTCTTACCCTAGCACCGTCAAGAAACTTGTTTTAACAGTGAACCAATAGTTTGGCACAAGTTAGAATAATCTGAGTCTCGGAACATGTCCTCATAACAGTTATACTCGCAATGTAGCAAATAGGTTTGCAAATAGGTTAGAATTGCTCCGAAACGAATTTGAAGTATAGGAAAGGATATGAACTGGAAATAACTTCAAAATTGGTTTGAACATATTTTATTGTTTTGATGTAATCACAATAGGGCTGTCACGGTTCCAAAAATTTTCGGGTCGGGTCGGTTCTGATTTTTGTAGGTTCGGTTTCGGGTTTCTCGGGTCGGGTAGGTAATGGAAGAAAAGCTCATGATTTGTATCATTTCCACATTTAATCTTAGAAATTGCAACATTATAACTAGTTTAAATTAGCCTCCTGACTAGACAACAATTGTACCATATTATTTAAATAACCTTTCAGGGTTTTAGATTGAAATAATTTTTAAGTAACTATAGGCCATTCTGTCCTAAAATTCCTAAAATTATAGGCCAATAGAAAAGTTAAACAAGCTCAGATTTCTATCCGACTTTTACAAAATAGTCATTTTATTACATAAAATATTCAAATATGAATATTAATTTTCCTTTTAATGAGGTGGAAATATTATTTTGCTTTCTTTTAAACAAAATTAATATATTGAAACAGAATGGGAATTGTTTTTTTTTTAATTCCATTCAATGGGTATTAACCTTATATTAGTCCCACCTTTTATTACTTGTACATATATTCATTTCTTGGGAATATAATTTTTAAAAATAGTAATCCAAAAATTAGACTTGTATCTCTAATGATATTCAATGTATAATCGCGTTTAAAGATTACATAGAATAATTTATTCCCCTTAGTAAAACTTTGCACCATTGTCCGTTTCCTGCTATTAGTCCGACCCCATATTCAATCATGGCGGTAAAAAACAACATGGCATGGATTCCTTCGATGTTTTAAACATTCATCACTACTCTTATGCTCCTTGCAGTTGGGTTTGGAAATAAAATTATAGAGTATTTTGTCAAGATCTATTTATACCAAAATGTCATTGGCTGATTGAATCGGCAGTTGCAGAAAGTAGAGAAAAACAATCGGATCTGAAGGGGGGGGGGGGATTATACGACTGGCCCTTACATACAGAAGATAATTGGCCATTATGTCAATTTCAAACTTATAGGCCAACGTGGCAGGTAAATTTATTTTTTTCCTGCCATTTTTAAATTTTATTGGCAAATGGCCAACACCAATTTGAAATCCTGCCTTTTCATGACAATGTACTAACAAATCTCTCGTTTTTGACGCCATTTTTATAGTAAAATCTTCTCTATTATACATATCGGACCCGAACCGAATTCCGGAAAAACGGAACCGTACCCGTCCCGAAGTAATTGTTCCGCGGTTCCGGGTCATTTCGGGTACCCGTGACAGCCCTAAATCACAAAAGGATTAATAACAACAAACCTATTTTTTAGGTCGCGTATGTCTTTAAACCTAAATTATGATCCAAATAAAGACGATAATTCAACTTATTTTCTTAACGTTTTTTTCTCGCTTCTTACACGCCACGTTTGCATTCGGAACTCTCTGGAATCTTCGTAGTAAATGTACTGAGTTCGAGTCATTGCCGGTGTTTATTTTGTGACATAGTGAATATAAGGAACAAATTCTATTATTAAACCGGGTCCGTAGGACATTTATCATTTTAACGATAGAACATTGTCTTTAAATTTGCACTTGTATTAATCAAGAAGCCATTACAACATGCAGAAAAAGAGTTTGGAAGATAACGATCCATCGATAATAGGGAATTTATACGAAATTTAGTCAGATTTTTGCAAGTTCTCTGTCAACACCATCCGGTCATTTGGACTGACACAGAACGGAAAGTAATCGGTCCTTGGTTGTTTCAATCAGTTTTGCCGACAGGACCGAAAGATTTCAAGAACTCTGTATTCATCTGATAAATCAGTATACTACATTTCATCTCAGCATGTGCACAGTTGTGAAGAAAATGAACGGAAACTGCAAATAATTGGAATTTTTCTAAGTCCAAGGGGTATAACTCTGTCAAAAATGGTGCAATCATGCCTAAACCAGAACTTGACCTAGATTTTAATGTGATATATCTGTATAAAAAAATTTCAAGTATGTACAACGGTTGCAAAGAAAATGAACGGAAACTGCAAATAATTGGAATTTTTCTAAGTCCAAAGGGCATAACTCTGTGAAAACTGGTGCGATCGTACCCAAAACAGAACTTGACCTAGATATATATCTGATAAATACATGTATGTATACCAAATTTCATCTCCGTATGTGCAACAGTTGTAAAGAAAATGAATGGAAACTGCAAATAATTGAAATTTTTCTAAGTCAAAGGGGTATAACTCTGTGAAAACTGGTGCGATCGTACCCAAAACAGAACTTGACCTAGATATTCATGTGATATATCTGCATACTAGATTTCATCTAAGTATGTGCAACGGTTGTAAAGAAAATGAACGGAAACTGCAAATAATGAAATTTTTCTAAGTCCAAGGGGCATAACTCTGTCAAAAATGGATGTGATCGTACCCAAAACAGAACTTGGCCTGAATATTTATGTGATATATCTAAATACCAAATTTCATTTCAGTATGTGCAACGGTTGCGAAGAAAATGAACGGAAACTAAGTGGACCGACAGACCGACCGACAGACAGCAGCAAAGCAATATGCCCTCCCTTCTTCGAAGGGGGGCATAAAAATTATTTTATTAAATCTTTAACTATGTTTTAAAGATTATGAAATACCGTTATCAGTACCGGCATTAAATGAAACGGTACTTTACAGGTATTTGTGAAGTAACTATTCGATACAGTACTGGTACCATGTACCAGTTTCCAACCCTAAAATTGATCACTTTTCATCACAAATAGCGGTAATATTTACCGTTTTTTTTATTGAACATTTCGAATTCCTCAGAACTCTCATTCAACTGCAGGAGCCTTGCCTTTTCCATTCTGTGTTTCTTCCTTTTTTCTTGCCTCTTCCTCCTTTTATTTTCTAGAGAGTGTTTTCCCATTTCATCTATAATAAAATTAATGATAATATCAACAACAGATGTTTGTAGATATTCTTTTGATAAATCTATATACATTGTACCAAATTTCAATTCAGTGTGTGCAACCTCGTGAAAAAAATTTTAAACATCTACCTTTGGTTGACAATAAAAAAATCTTGTAAAATGTGTAAAATATTTTTAAAATAAATAGCATGAACCATTTGAAATAAACTTCCTTACTCAGTGCATATATTTCTATTAATGCTCCTGTCTTCTTCTATATTGCCAACTAACCAATCTCAATATGGTAACCTAATGACCTGTAAAATGAAATAAATTGTCAAACTTAATTTTCACTAACAGCTTAACCATTATCAGGAAATGGTTAAACTTCAATGGATTAAATTTTCATGAAATGAACAAATTATGGTTATTTACTGTATAACATGTTTATTTCTCTTGAAATAGGGAATCCTATATATCAAATTAATTTTGCTCTGTCTTTTTTCATTGTTTTTTATTTCAAAGCGTGTCAATGATTGCCATACACTTATTATGTTCCCCAAACGAAGTTGGGGAACATATTGTTTTTACTCTGTTTCTTATTATTATTTTTCTTCTTCTTCCTGGGTACTTTTTTGTCCGCGAGTGATCTTGTAAACTGTTCACCCGAAGAAGGTAAAACCTTTTTAGGGTTAGTAGACATGTTATGTAGATTTGCGGAATCAAGGTCATTTTGCGCGCACGTGCTTGCAAGAGCGTGCACGTGCAACACGTAAAATGACCAATATAATAGATATGGCCATAACTTTTCTATTTCTTGATTATATGCTTTGAAACTCATAAAATATAAATATATAATAGTACTGTACACATGATGACATGATCATGCACGTGCGCTTCGCTCTGATTGGCTGAAACTAAAGTCTCAATATCTTTCTTGTATTTGATTAAATCCTTTGAAATTTTAAACATAGTTATACATTAGGGAGATCTACAGCCTGATATAAAAGAATTATGATAAAAGAATGTGCATGCACGTGTGCTTGCAAGAGTGCGCACGTGCAACACGAGAAATTAAATATAATTGATATAGACGTAACTATTTAAATTTGTGATGAAATGCTTTGAAACTCATAACATAAGGATATATTAGAAGCTTAGACAAGAGGACATGGTCAAAAAAGCAAGATCTCACGCGCGTGCACGTGTGCTTTGCTCTGATTGGCTGAAACGAAATTCTCAATATCTTTCTTGTTTTTTGACGAAATGCTTTGAAATTTTGAACATAGTCATGCATTAGGATTTCCTACAATATGATATGAAAAAATTGTCATGAAAACACGCGCATGCACGTGCGCTGCAATCTGATTGGCTTAAACTTTAAATAGTTATAACTCCCTTGCTTTCCAACTAATTGGGATGTGATTTACACCATAGACAAACATAATGGGCTCCTACAGGAAGGTTTGGTCATCATGCACATGCATGCACGTGCGTGCACGTGCAATCAGTAAAACTAAAAATACACTGGATTTAGCGTATTTTTGAATACATTTTGATTCAATGTCTTAATATTAGGTACATTAAAGTAATTGATAGTGTAGATAAAATGATATGGTCGTTTAGCATAAGTTTGCACATGCGCTCACGTGCAATGCGAAAATTTGCGATATACTTGGTATATTTATGGAAAACGTTGTTAATGTCTAAGATGCATAGAGTTTGCCTTATTAGATGAAGCTTAGAGGGAATGAGGAACCAAAAGGAAGTTGGGGAGTGTTTGGGGAACATCTGTAACGGTTCCCGTTACAATCAGCACTAGTTCTTTAAGTTCTTGTGGAAATTTGTGTTGGCAACTTGGCACCGATGATTGCATATTGATATAAATATGATATCACATGGATTTAAACATATCAACTCTTTACCTTAATTCCTTTATCTCTTATCCTCAAAACCTACCAAAACATCTCTTTCAAGCTCATATCAGAATCATGTCGCTCTATGTTGAAATCATTAAATAACTTATCATTTCCAACCTGGGATGCTTTTGTTTATACTAGGCCTAGTTTGTTTTAGCGTATTCCGATCCCGATAAATTTTTGAATGCAACTTATTGTTTGGGGAGTAAAGCAGGAATTTTTACGATTACGAGTTCGCGCCAAGTGGTTTTGCGCCGATCACTTGTTCGCGCCGAGTGGATTCGCCCCTATTGATTTCTACTGTATAACTGAAGATACCGCTTATCGAATTAGTCATTTGATTAATATATATAATAAGATATATTAAGATATTATAAAGAAGAGGTAATATTGCAATGAAATGGGAAGTCTAATATTGTAAATCAAATGAAAAACAATGACATCCTTGAAAACTCAATGATATTTGTGAAATAATTTCAAATGAATATTTATTTTAACAGCCAGTCTTAATTATTCCAAATTAGACGATCAATTTTGTTCAAATAAATGGCTAAAAATGGCCTCGCTATCAGTGTTAATACAAAATGGGATAATTATCCGACACACGACATTAACGCGTGGGGTTAACTAATTACAAGGTACTAAGTTATATAATTATAGGTCATCGGGGGGAAGCCATACTGTATACTACTTATATCTTACCTGTTGATAAACGGGGCGAAACCACTCGGCGCTATACCACTCGGCGCCAACACCTAATCGCCGCGTCGTCATCGGGGGGAAGCCATACTGTATACTACTTATATCTTACCTGTTGATAAACGGGGCGAAACCACTCGGCGCTATACCACTCGGCGCCAACACCTAATCGGCGCGAAACCACCCTACACCCCTTGGGTAGTGGGAAATCCTTGTATATTTTAATCATGCAGTACTTGAATATGACATGGATACTACCCTCTTTGTACAGATAATTACAAAAAGATGATACATGTATCATACCGTAAAATGAGATTTCCCTGTATGTTAGGTGTAGTGTTGGCCAACATTGGTAAACTAGGCCTATTTATAGTAGACATGCATGTGCATGGAACTAGCCTAGAAGACATAAAATACGTATTTCTGATGGGACTGAAATAAATCAAATAATTCATGAAACTAGTACTGTCACTCAGCTGTTACTGAACTGCTGAAAAGGATATAAGAAACTGGCCTGTACTCTAAGACAAAATTCCTTTTGTTTGTGATTTTCGATTGTAAATGATTGCGGCACCGCGCCCAATATTGAGGCCGACACAGGTCAACTAAAACTTTGTAAATTGTAGCTTTTATTCCAATTGTAACATAGGGTACTGACAAATGACATCACAATGACATCATGTAATTTTGAATAGTATATCTTTTCAACACATACCTGTAAGTTATCTTCTTAAACCCCAGAACTCTAAATATTCACCAATTTCTTTTCACACATGTTTACACCGGCTAGGAGTAAAGTTACTGCCGCGGAAACTGCTGCTGCTGATTGGATGAAAATGATGGAATTCATCCTTGTACATTTTCGTAATTTATATTAAAGTAAATCAAGGGAAAAGACAGGATAAAATTCAATAATTCAAACGAAGTTAATTATTTTGATAATTTTTGTTTAATCAATATATGTTTAAACAGTAAAATAGACTTGAAGAAATCCCTGGGTTGTGAAGATGCGAAAATAACGATTTACTGATAGGTCGGACCAAAATAATGTCGGACTAGGCCTATATCAAACTCGGACTATAACAAACTCGGACTACACAAAGCCGGACCATAACAAACTCGGACCATAGTACTAAATTTACTATATGTTAATATATAATTATATTTTTGCTAATATATTATTAATAAGTTATATATTTTCATTTTTTTTTTCAAATGTTTGAACCAAAATAAATATTTTGCACTTTCTATAGTTAACAGTTATAAACACCTGCAGAGAAAATCTATACGTCCGCCGTGCTGTTGACTATTTTTAAATACCAAATATATCAATTTTTTTTTACAGAGATATATATGACTTTTAAATGCCATATAAATACGTATAACCAGATTTATGTTTTAGGTAAAAAAAAAAAATGAATAATTAATTTCACTTTCGTTTTTAAATTTACTTATACCAGTAAGTAAATGTAATGGAAAACACAATGATAATGAATGATTTAATATTTACAGAGACGTAAGATTGACTGTTCGGGGAGTGGGGGGATGGGGTGGGTAAATTATGATTTTTTTTACAAAAATATTTAACAAGAAATTAGGAAAAACATGACAGGTACATATATTTTCTCAGCAGACGTAGTCTACGACAAATACTTTAAACTGTAAAATGGATAAGAGTTTTGTATTCTTATTTTAAAGTGTTTTAAAATTGTTTTAAATGGTAAAACACACATATCTATAGTATTCAACATAATATATATAACAAAATACAAATTAATTTTATATTCAAAACAGGTATCTGTTATTACTTAACATATATATACGGTAGTCCGAGTTTGTTATAGTCCGACTTCGGTTTGGTCCGAGTTTGTTATAGTCCGACATTGTTATGGTCCGACTTATCTGTCAGCGACCCAAAAGGAACCCAAAAGGACCCAAAAGGAACCCAAACTTAAAGGACTTTAATTAAAATGTCATAAAACATTGAAAATTAATAATTTGAAGTAAATTACGAATATTATATTATATTTTTACATAAAAGTTGGCAAAAAATACTTATATTGATGCAACTGTAACAATAACATACAACTTTTATTGCACATCAAACAGTATAAATCTCACTAACACTTAATTGAACATAAAAGTCAGGTATGCTTTGATTTCTTTTAGCTGAAATTAACAAAGTATTAATTTACTTCGCCTTCTGAGCAAGCAGCAAAAAAAAAAAAAAACACCCAGTTAACCTTAAATAAATGCACGCCCGAAGGAAAATTTACAAATTAATATAGAGTCATTTTTATTTTAATTATTTTTCTACGTAAAATTTCACATCAAACCGGGGATCTATATTTTAAAAGAAATTTGACCGGGTTATTAGACGAAAATTATCCCCATGCCTAGAAAATTACTCATTTCTACAGTCATTTTAAAAAAATCATTGGAGTTTATTTTTTAGGAGACGTTTAACACATGAAACAAAAATATTTCCAAAAGGATTAAAATATCTACATTTTGATATAACCATATCTTACTATATGATAATAAATATATGAAAAAAGTTTTTTATCTTATTCATGTTTTAGGCATATGGTATCGGGGATGGGTGGGGTGTATGGGTGGTGGGGGACCTCCCACCTCAACCCCAACCACACACTTTACCCTAAAAAAATAGTTTTAGATTTGATAAAATATGAAAATGTTCATTATATATCCATTTATTGTCTTTATTTCAAGTCCTTTTGGGTCCTTTTGGGTTCTTTTGGGTAAATCGACGCACCCCATAATCATTTCGGAATTCCTTCCGATCATGGAGGAGAATAACTAGACAAGCGAATATTTGAGGGTCTAACTGCTCTGGGACTTAATAAGCTACAGTTTGCTGTTGTCAAACTAGAATCTTGCAATGGCACGGAAAGTATATCATTTTCAGATGTCTCTTGTGGATATGAAGTGTTAAGGGACAAAATAAAACGACGGCCATGTTTTTTCCCGTTTACATCAATGTTTAAAGACGGAGTTTCTTTCTTGCAAAATTTGGAAAAAGCAAGCAACGATGACATTAAAAACATGGAAAGTCACATGAAAGATGCTGTTTCACGCCTAAATGCATTTTACAAAGCTAAAGGTAAGAAAAGAAATTAGTTTGATCCCGTCCACTCCTAATCCGAGATTCCTCTGACTCTAACCCCCGCTTTTATATTGTGACTTGTGCGGGGGAGAGTCAGAGCGGACGCCATATCGAAAACTGGGAATCTGGCGAAACCACCTGGTAGCGCTACTCTGCCTACCTTTTACAACTTTTTTTCGCGGAGCTAACTCCCGAGACGCGAGAAATCAGTAAAACAATTATTCACCCACTTGTCAATTGTCATAAAAATGATGCTTCCACCGTTTAAACCACCCTATCACCGACAAATGTAGCATCACTTGAACTAGGTCGCCTGACTCGCCTCCTCGCCATTCGACCGCTTTGCGCGTGACGTCACACACAAATACACAAACAAACTATCACGTGAAAATATCATGTGTGGTGTTTTAAACCTCATATTAGCTTAAAAGTCGGTTTTGACAGATGCGTTCCTTATCAATAAATAAATAAAACATCATTATGTTATTTTATATGTATTTTCACAACACTTTCATAATTTTCCGAAAGCCCTACACGTGGTTTGAGCACGTGTTACTTTCAAACTGACTGGAATTTTGTGTGCTTACGTCATGCGCAAAGCAGTCGAATGGGGAGGAGGCGACCTAGTTCAAGTGATGCTACATTTGTCGGTGATAGGGCTGTTTAAACGGTGGAAGCATCCTTTTAAACACTATTTACAAGTAGGAAAATAATTATTTTACTGATTTCTCGCGTCTCGGGAGTTAGCTTCGCTAAATAAAGTTATAAAAGGTAGGCAGAGTAGCGCTACCAAGTGGTTTCGCCAGATTCCCAGTTTTCGATATGGCATCCGCTCTGACTCTCCCCCGCACAAGTCACAATATAAAAGCGGGGGTTAGAGTCAGAGGAATCTCGGATTAGTCCACTCCTAATTTGAGATTCCTTTGACTTAGTTAGAATAATCTAACTGTGTCTCGGTACAGGCCCTCACCACAGTTAGAATATGTCCCATATACTTGCAACGTAGCAAATCGGAGCGGATCAATCGGAGCGGATCCGCTCCGAAACGATTTTGAAGAATATAAAATGATTTGCACTGGAAATAACTACCAAAATAATCAAAACAAAATAAATAAAACACAAAATAAAACCTTCTTGAGATTGCTTATGCCTTTTATCCCTAAAAATAATCCATATAAATACGTAAATCCAATTAAATTTCTCAAGGTTTTTCTCTCCATTCAAATGTTTACATTTGGAACTCTCTAGATTATTCCTAGTAAATGCACTTTCGCCTGTGTTTCTTTCTGCTACATTACGAATACACAGAACGAATTCTATCGTTAAACCAGGTCCGTAGGACAATATCATTTTAACGATAGAACATTCTATCTACCTCTGACTCTAATCCCTGCTTTTATATTGAGACTTAGGCAGGGGAGAGTCAGAGCGGACGCCATACTGAAAACTGGGAATTTGGCGAAACTAACTCGTGTCGCGACTCTGCCTACCTTTACAACTAAATTTTGCGTAGCTAACTCCCAAGACACTAGAAATGGGTAAAATAATTATTATTCTACTTGTTAATCGTCATTAAACGCTCCTATCACTGACAAATGAAGCATCACTTGAATAAGGTCGCTTTCTCGCCTTTTGACTTCTTTGCGCATGACGTCAACACACAAATGCACAAAATTCCAAAGTAACACGTGCTCAAAACACGTGTGGACCTTTCGGAGAAATATTAAAGTATAAAATATGAAAAATACATAAAACAATATAATGATGTTTCATTTATTTAATTATAAGGAAAGCAACTGTCAAAAACAACTTCTATGGTAAAATTAGGTTAAAAACAGCATTAACACCAAACATGATATTTTCACGTGAAAGTTTTGTTTGTGTAATTGTGTGTGACGTCATGCGCAAAGAAGTCGAAGTTCAATAAAAGCAGGAGTTAGAGTCAGAGGAATCTCGGATTAGTCACGTCCAGGAAAATCACTATATAAGGATATGGAAATAACGAACAGTATTCAATCTCAACGTCCATTAAACAAATATACAAAACAAGAGCAGAGCAAACACGGACCTCCGAAACATCAGAGGTGGGATCAGGTGCCATGGAGGAGTGAGCATCCCCTGCTGACCGGTCACACCCGCCGTGTGCTCATTGTCATAATCAGGAAATAACGGAAAAAATCCGTAGTCAATTCAGTGTATAAATAATGGACTAACAATTGGTATGAAAAACGTCAGTCAACATTTCATTCAATGATAAATTGTATTTGCTGACAAGGTCATTGTATCGACCATAGAATTTACGAAATGATGACTTTAAACGAGACTGTTGATATTCTTGTTTCGTCAACTTGCTTGTCAATAATTTACCTCGTTTAAGAAATTGTTCATACGTAGAGCATGCTCTTGCGTATCGAATCAACTGAGATATAAATACTCCGTATGCAGGTGATGAAGGTATATTGCTGCATAAGTAAGGGAAGTTGACGATAGAAAAATTAAAGTCATCACGTTTATCATATAGCTTGGTTGTTAGATTACCATTTGTGTCTTTTTCAAGTAAAATATCCAAGTATGAAGCAGATGTGTTGGACTCTGTGGTATCTTTTATCTCAAGCTCACCAGGATATATCGTGTCGACGTAGGAATGGAAATTATCATTATTAATTGACAATACGTCGTCGATATATCTAAATGTCGAGTTGAAGGCCACAGCAAGTGTTTTTTTCTTTTCACGCAAAAGATTTTGCATAAATTCTGCTTCATATGAATATAAAAATAAGTCTGCTAATGACGGAGCGCAATTTGTACCCATGGGAATTGAAATAGACTGTTGGAATACCTGGTCTCCAAAAACCACATAGATATTGTCAATCAGAAACTCAAGCATCTTCTTGATGTCAACTTCAGAGTACTTATGTGTACAATCAGAATCTGTTTTAACAAAATAATTTTTCAAATGACCAATGACGAGGTAAGTAAACTTACGAGTTCCATTTTTGTTGAAGAAGCAGCTGTCAATGATATCAAAAAGCCTGGATTTTAATTTGTCGTGCGGAATTGTTGTGTATAAAGTTGAAAAGTCCTAAGTTTTTATGCTGTTGATTTTTGTAAAGTCTTGTGATTTCAAATTGTCCAAAAGTTCTTTAGAATTTTTAAGTATCCACATCTGATTTACACCACTTCTTGAATATATAGTTGTACAGTACTCTTGAAGTTTTTCCTTCACTACTGTCAATATTTTAGTGAGAAGTAACGAAAGAGGCTTGGTTGAACATTTACTGGAACCTGCAATGTATCTTTGTTTGTAAGGATTCTTATGAAGTTTCGGAATCCAATATATATATTTTAGGCGTAACAAAAAATTATGTTTGTTTACGGTTACCCGACCGACCCTAATTTTTATCGCCGACCCAAACTTTTTTTTCGTCATAAAATTCAGGAAGTTACTGGCTGGTCAGTTTAACTTTTACATTCATCTTTGAAATCGAAATTGAAAGTACAAAAACAAAACCAGCGAGTTCAATTTCTACCCTCACCAATGAGTTCGTTGCAATTTGCTTACCATTGCGTGGCAGTTGCTGGGGTGTGCAACAAGCATTGCCTGATGCCTGGTGCTACCGTTTTGGGGGCAGTAAATTTAAAATTATGCATAAAATACATGAGAAATACAAACGGTATTTTTACTCATTGTTTTGCTATTTAATTTCCAACTAATGAAATCTTTTTTAGGCAGCATGCTCCAACTGTTCTTAAATTACTTTAACCTTATCCATTTTGAAGTACTACCTGATTTATTTACTTAAAAAAAAAATTTTTTTTTTCTAATCCAAATTTCCTCCATTTCTCTGTTACTGGTAAATACATGCAGATATCTCTTTCCATTACTTACAGTTCCCCAATCAACTAATAGGTAAGTGTTATGCGGTTAAACTTTAATATATATCAATTGTATTTAATGGTTTGAAATGAAAATAAAATGGTTTTGCTTCATCGTAGATAAGCTACACTAGTACAATATGTTCAGAAAAGAAAAATAATATAATTTCATAAAATTTTTAAACTTCAACTTTAAAAGGGATGGTTTAGGACCCTGACTTTCTCAACAATGAACTTTTTTACAATATTTGTTTTACAATTTTCTGCCCCTATATTTGGACTGCTCACTTTTAACTTTGGGCTAGTAACTTTATTGCTGTTAAAAGCCTGTGGGCTAGTAGCCTAGTACTTGATTTTTTTTTTACATCCACACCCCTGAGTTGTTAGGCAGTTGGCAAGAAACCACCCATATTACAAGCCAAACAAAAGTAAGGCACCACACAAGGGTAAAACTCTTTTGTAATTCAACCAATTCATGTAAATTTTAAATTCAGTAAAATAAAAAAAAATTCCTACCTACCGACCCTTTTTATTTCAGCATGTAACAGTAAACAAAGTTATTTTTTTGTTTGGCCTTATAGCAATATAGCAAAATATACTTATATATAGCTTTATTTAGCTATTTCAGAGTAAATGTTTTATGAAAAGCATGCAGACAAAAAGTCGCATAATGAGGCAATATTAGTTTTCAACTTTGAAATGGACTGAAAACAATTCACCAAAAACCCACTGATAAAAATAAGCAAGTTGTACCTGTTTTCTTCAACTTGTTGTATGCCAGAGTCCTACGGTACCGTTGTACTTAACTTTGAAAGTCAGGGAATCGGTCAAAAAAGTTTTTATAATCTTTTACCATGTTGTGTCAATAGGAAAATTAATTAATTACCTTCTTATGATGTTATCATGTCAGGTCCAGTATAATTTCTTGATTAAGCTGTATAGCTTTAAATAGCTATATAGCTTCATTAAGCTATTCAAAATAGTTGATGGAAGTTCAAGGTCACTGGAAGAAAATTTCATAATTCTTGTCCGCTTTATATCTTTCTGATGGATAAACTTGGTAATTTTTCATTTCACACAAAGATTGCCCATGACCCAAGGGTGTGTCATGACCTTAAGTTCAAGTTCACTGGTAGATAATAATTTGTGTCCGGTCCATATCTTTCTTATGGATAAACTTACTTCTGAAAAACCCAGCAGGGGTATTTTGTCCCGTTTGGACAGTTCTAGTTTTTGTCAAATGTCAGATGAACAAGAAATTAAATTGGTGAGGCCTAAGCACCTGAAATTAGTATTATAGAATTATAGAATAATCTTAATGCAAGGAAAAGATCAGATGCTGTTTAACGTCCCTCACCAGAATATTTCACTGATATGAAGATGTCACCATTGCCGTTGAAAGGCTGCAAAATTAGGCCTTTGCTCAACACCTACGGCCTTTGAGCAGAGAGGGATCTTTATTGTGCCACACCATTCAGAATAAATAATTCATCATTTAATTACCTTTATTTTTTGCTCGCATTCATGATTTGTTCGCATTCTGCGTTCACTCACTGTTCACCATTCACTAGTGCTGTGCGATATTACCGGTTAACCGGTGTATCCCGATTTTTTTCTTTCGGGTTCGATATGCTATAAATTGTTACAAAAAAAGTTATTTGCCCTTTTCAAGGTAAAATATGGCGGCAAGCGACGTGAAGTGTGATCAGAAACCAGAGACTTGTCTCTTTCAAAAACGAAACGATGACAACTGTTATATGAAACCTCTTCACATTAAAGCTGAATCTGAGTATTACAATTAATTGAATTCACCAAGTTGTGCCAACAAAAAAACTTATCTTGCCGCTTGCGCCGACATAACGCAATCAGGCAATTGGAATATCAACTCGAGAATACATGTAATATGAGTTTGTGTTTTCATTTAACCTTCACAAAAAGCAAAAAATTATTAAATATTTATATCGTGATATATTGCAATACAAAATATAATATTGCAATATATCGCTATACGATTTTTCCGTCGCGATACCCAGCACTACCATTCACACATCGTTCTCCAAGTTGCGTTCAGCATTCGCACATAGTTCACCCACCTTTCCTTCAGCGTTTGTTCACTGTTCAGTAGGGAAAGTAGTACGTTTCAGAGATTCGTAACATGTTAGAAGACGGTCATTTTGCACATTAAAAGTTCTTTAGCTCACCTGAGCCAAAGGCTCAAGTGAGATTTTCTGATATCATTTTGTCATTTTAACCAAACTTGGTAGAAAGCATCCTTAGGGGAAGGGGAGTTTAAATTGTAAAAATGAAGGGCTAAGTTCCCTTACAAGGGGAGATAATTCAGAAAAGACAAAAATTGGGTGGGGTCATTAAAAGATCTTTTCAAGAACCACTGTGCCAGGAAAGCTGAAACTTATATGGAAGCATCCTTGGGTAGTGAAGATATTAAATTTTTTAAAACCATTGACCCCGGGGGTTGGGCGTGGCCACAAAAAGTTTACCGTCACCAGTGTTCACCAGGATGTTTTTATTGGTATTCAGTCCTTGAGAATGGAATTTCTTGTGCAATTTTTGCAATACTGTGAGTATGTAGACTTCAATAAAAGTTCATATCTTTGGAAACGTAATAAAACGAACGTCTAAAAATTATTTTCTAAAAATTATCGTCTAGGTTTCAAGTCAAAATAATTTGTGAATTTGTTTATAATTTTTAAGAAATAAACAACGTTATTTAGTGAACATGGCGTTATGAATAGCAATTGCTCTGCTGGCATATTCCATGATGCGCGCTAGCTTTTTGTAGTAAAAAGATATTCATTGCAAAATTTGTGTTATGTATGACGTGTGGGGTATCTTGTATAGTTTGTGCTCTTTCGTTTGCATTATTCACGTTTAGATGCCAGACTGCAGAAGATACATGAAATTTATTCCAAAATTACTTTAATTCAATTTAATTCAAATTAATTTGAGAACTGTTTACCGAGGCTTGAATCTACATGGCCAAAGTGTTTGTGTTTACTTGTACATGTATTCATAATTGAAAGGTCGCTCTGATGTGACCCCGAATGGGATGTTAGATGTTTCAGAAGCAGTAGCGGATTTTGAACATTTAAATAAATTTTAATAAGCTTGAAATGCATGTTTCAAAATTTAAACATGAGATTTCTTCAGTTTGAAAGACAGGAAGTGCATTTTTAAAAAATTCTCTATTGATGGCATCCAATTAATCTCTGGATAAAAAAAAATTATGTTGATGTTGAAAATTTCATTGTCTTTTATTCTCTATTGAATCTGAAATTAGGTAATTGTAAAGCCTACTATAACAAACAACTAAAAAAAATGACAAGTTAAATTCTTTAGATTAATGGATTTGGAGTAGTGTAGATCTACAGCTGGCTAGTCAGAGAAAAAAGGATGGCTGAGGAGAGACTTTGTAAATGAATTGATATCAGAGAGATTCAGTTGTGTAGGCTCATCGCGGCAATATAATTAACCTGTCAACGAGGGATGCTTACTTTTTCTAGGCAACGGATCCCACCTCTTGAACTTTCTGGAGCCAGCTTTTCTTCTAAAATCGATCATTGATCATTCTGTATTTTGATACAAATACTGAATACTTCCTTTAGTAATATTATAAACTACTACTTCTACGGGAAGTCTGGCGAGTAAACAAGATTATCAAGCTTTATGAAATATATTTTATTGACTTTTCAAACAAGTAAATGTTCGAATAAAGTAAATGGTATATGAGAATCATTTGAAAGAAGTCTTGCACAATATGTCTAGATAAGGACATATAAGGTGTTTTTTATCATATACTCTTCATGCAATATTGTTCTCAAATAAAACATGAAAAGGAAAGTTGTGTAATCAATCAATACTAGTATTTAAAAATTCAAATGTACATTAAAAATCAGTGTAACTTAAGAAGTTATCAGTGTCACTTTCTTCAATATGTCGGTTAAACAATATACACAGATTTCTTTTCTATCAATGTGCCTCTAAACACCTGTATTTTAAAGCCGCTTAACCCGAAACAGGCACATATTATTTTATGCAATAAAAGTACGTCATTACGTAGATAATATATAAAAATAAATTTTAAGATTGATTTAATAGTTTATTATAACAATCCTTACATGGAAAACGCAGATCAAAAACCTTATTGACAAACAGGAGTTCCTGACGGAAGTTAAGATCTGTTGTGAAGTCAATTTTGCAAATAATAAGTTTATCGGATATATCTAATAATGATAGTAATTCAAACCCGAGTATTTTTCTTCTCTATTATTAGAAGCCTTAGTCATAATACACCTTTTCAAAATTAAGAAATAAATGGAATATAATCCATTGTAATTTTTATATTAATATGCATATTTAAAGAATAAAGGAAAATCAGATGTTTTGAATGATTTTTTAAAGACGCTAAAATATTTTCCGTGTACAGGTAAAAAATGTACTTTGTTGTGGAAAAAATGATCGGTAGTGTTCTTCTTGAGATAAACATGTAAGCGATAAATTTAATTTTTCGAAGGTGATTTCACGCTATATCAACAATGATCAACAAAGGATTATTTTTTGTCTGACCTAACAAAAATTATTTTTTTACTTTTGAATTTTGATATCTTTGAAAAGAAAAGGACTTAAGGGTTATAATTTGACAAAAGTTGAAACAATTTATGGACAATTATTTTTAAAGAAGAAAATGGAATATGTATTTTTAGCGATTAGAATCGGACCAAGCGGCTTTAATTTTATTCTTCTCAAACGTTTAAAACAATATTCGACAAATTGGACAAATTCAAATTTTAAAAGTATTTTCACAGCTAATAATACGTTCCCTAGGAATTGATCAAATTTTCAAAACTTATAAATAAGCATGAAGTATATATTTCAAATTTTTGCTAATTGCCAAAATTTTTCATACCTCATTCTTCTGTGAAAATAAAATCGGTTGATTTTTAGCTCTACTGGTCAGGGACCAGAAGAGCTTATGCTATAGTAATGCATCCGGCGTCTGTCTGTTTGTCTGTCCGTCTGTCTGTAAACAATTTTTCAAAACGCTACTCCTCCTACAGTTTTGGTCTGATTTCAATATAATTTGGCATACAAGTAGACTACACTAAGATACATAAAATAGTGCATCGGTTTTTAATTTCGATGAAAGGTGTTGCCATGGTTACTAAAAATAGAATTTTCTATGAAATTCCTTTAAAATGCTACTTCTTCTACAGTTTTGGTCTAGACTACACTAACATACATAGAATAGTGCATCAGTTTTAGATTTCAATGAACGGTGTTGCCATGTTTACTAAAAATAGAATTTTCTGTGAAATTCATTTAAAACGCTGCTCCTTCTACAGTTTTGGTCTGATTTTAATATAACTTGGCACACAAGTAGACTTCACTAAGATACATAGAAAATTGCATCGGTTTTTAATTTCAATGAACGGTGTTACCATGGTTACCAAAAATAGAATTATCCGTGAAATTCCTTTAAAATGCTACTCCTTCTACAGTTTTGGTCTGATTTCGAAATAAGTTGGCACACAAGTAGACTACACAAAGATACATAAAATAGTGAAATTGTTTTTGATAAGTACAAACCAGTAGAGCTACAGTCTCAACAGAGACTTCTGGTTAGAAGAGGATCAAAATGCTGATTAAAATTAATATATATTTCTCCATTTTTTTTTTTTAAATTGATTTTACTACTCTAAGTGCTTCATTATTCTTATGATCGATTGTTATAAATTATCAAAGACGGAGTAGAGAATTTATCCCTGGGAGCAGAGCTTTTATAATCTGTTTATTATTTAGACAGAAAAGAAAAGAGAAGAAAAACAAACGTTTCATAGTGGAGGTAACCCTATTGTTTCCATAAAACGTTACAAAATGTGTAAAACTTACAGATGCCTTCGGTGTTTTAAAAAAAGTGCTTTTCAGGTATTAACTTAATTGATGGTGTTTCCTATTACTTTGGCAAGGAAAATCAAACTCGATCGAAAGATTTGCTGATGTTTTTGCAGTCTGTAATTACCTCCAACCTGCTATATAATAAACCGTATTGTTCAACTTTCAAAAATAAACTAACAGTTGCCAGAAATCGCGATCGCGCGATACACATGTAATAAGGACCAGATTCTCAGTTCTTAAAAGTGAGTGTTGTAAGTATTGTCAATGCTTTGGTAAATATACTAATAAGAATTCGATATAATCGTTATAATAGCCACTCTTCATACACAGCATATACTTTGTTAGTACGAAGTGATATAGTAGGGGCTGGCTTTTAAGTCAGACTTCACAGCATATTGTCAATCTCTAACCAGGGGGCGTATTACGCCGACAGTATACAAATCATTTGCTGAAGTTACCGTTGTCGATAGGTAGCTCCTTGTGGAAGTTTCCGGTTTTGGTTGCAGAAGGATAAGGTTACGAGCGATAAAGCGATGCCGATAGGTAGCGCCTTATGGAGGTTTCCGGTTGCCGACACATGCCATATAGTGGCTAGCGAAGCTAACCGCTTAATAAAAATGACGTAATTTTTTCTCTTGTGTATGTATTATGACGTCATAAATTTCGTCATTTTCCTCAAATCTTGAAAATTCATTAAAAAAGACCAAAAAACTGTTTTTTAATATTTCACTTAACTAACCTCTGATCTAAAATGTTGAATTATATAATGAAAGAACTGTTTCAGAAGATTCTAATCAATGAAAGAATTTTTGGATCGCCGGGTGGGCTCATATTTTTATCAAAAGTTGAAAATGTTCAATTTCATCCATTTTCTTTAAAAATCAAGAATATTGCAGTTTCACAACACCTGATTTTCCAAACTTGGACTAACGGAGGAACATTTTTTATAGGAAATGAAAGCACCAAGTCTCTACTTTATGTTGATGATAGAAATAGGACATAAGGACTTGGTCGTTTAATTAGTATTTTGATAGGGCCATTTCATGGAGTACGTGAATCTACCTCTTTTATTACTAAATCAAAAACAAGAAAAATAACCCGCCTACGAATATCAAACAGAATACAGCAAAACTCGTTTAGTACGAACACGGATATTGCGAATTTACGGTTATAACTAGTGTTGGCAACTAGTACCCGGTTAACCGGTTAACCGTCGAACGATGCGGGTATCGGTTAGTAAAACTGCTATTCGATTACTTGCATAAAAATACATTTTTCATATTAAATACGTATAAAATATTTTTTATGGTATTTGTAAATGTATATCGACAATTTTCTCTAATTTAATTACCGTTAGGCTTGCTCTAGTGGTTCACAAATTGAATCAATTTGTTATGATTAGTTTGATTGATGGCTTTAATTACCAGGTGTACGTGTTTTTAAAACCTGAATTATAATTACCTGATTTAAACAGACCTGTGTTAGAGGTACATACTTTAACAAGATGCCGCTGCAAACATCGAGAGCGTGAAAATATTGTTAAAAAACTCAAAATCTGTCAAATTCAAATTATGTGATTCGGAGTTGTTGTATAAGGATGCTAAATTACTTTAGATTGAAACATACCGTACTTTGTATTTCGATAATTAACGACTTGCAGGAGACTCAACATGTTAATTCTCCCCAATCGTGACATATAATTATAAATTCTTCATATGTTGATATATTTATTTTCTTGAACAAAAACAAACTCCCCATTTCAAGTGACATTTAAAATCAAAATTCTTCGAAGATATTGGTTTGTTTGTTGTTGTTGTTTTTTTTTTGTCTGTATTTGTAAATTAAGTTCATATATCTTACATTTGTCATTTGTTGTTTATTTCTACCAATAAGTAAAAGGATGAATTTAATTATAAATACGGTCACTATAACATAAAATCATCCGAGTAACCGGGTACTCGATCGGAAGATTAAGCGAGTACCTGGTTACTAAAAATCGTCCGATTTGTCAACACTAGTTATAAAGAAGTCATCTTGAATCCCCAGCTGTTTAAATTTAATGACTTTCTTATACGGTTATAACGTATTGCGGTTACAGCGAAGTAGTTTCATAGGTCCCTGTGACTTAGTTATAAACGAGTTTTACTGTATAACCAATATTATTTAAAATCATTGAGTTCATATTAATGCAGTAAGAAATCAAATTTAAATTATACTCATAAAAATATTTCTTTGAAATAAATGACTAATACAATTTGTATATAACAATTGTATTTTTGAGTTGGCTCGCGTAGCGAGCTACTCCCTGTTAACACCGGCGTTTCAGAGCTGTAATTTTTTTAACACATTCATCAAGGTGATCGATACGCCAGATAAAATAGTTCCAGCATAAAATGCTTTTCTTTGAATGCAGATTATATACACATAGGAAATACAATTGTATAAAATTTCATACTGTTACCTTATTTATGTCCTCATGCTTTTAAAGAATTTTTTAACTAAATATCTGTACCTGTACAATTGCTGTGTATGAATAAATGTTCAAGCATGTTAGGCGGATCTAATCTTTCCATCTGAAGTTTATGTATAATTGACAGAATACTCCCTAACACAAACACCTGTTACTCTCTTTAGCATGCTCAGCTAGTGTTCATAAAAATCTATTTTTAGAATCCAGATTTGCTGTGGGAATCTTTAAACTAATTACTCCATAACACTGACCACTGCAGCTAGTGTGTTTATTGTCTGACGTCACGGCGTCAGACAGCACTAGATTTAACCAGGGCTTATATATGCAGTCATTCCGTAAAATTATACCTTGACATTGAATTAATAGTACCTAAACATCAGGCATGTGGTCAAATATTTTTCTTTGTTGCCCTGCTCTAAGTATTGTAAAAACTGATAATACAGTGCCTGAGTAAAATGCAGTGAAAACAGAAAAAAATGTATTTTTTGAAGTTTGCTTTAAATACTCTTGTGTAAAAAGATTTGTATGTTTGTGTTAGGGCTATACTTCACTCCTATCCAAAAATTATTAGATGACACCTTTTCATTGTAAATTAGTTTGCATCTTCCTGTTTCTAATCCCTGATGCAAGTAGAAACTCATCATACATCAAATGGTTTGAGAAGCAATGAAAGCTTTCAAGAACAGCAGGGGAATGGTCAGCATGTGTAACGCTCTGCCAAGATTGTTATCGCCAGGGTTAGGAGTTCCATTAAGTGATCAAATCTCTTCCCAATGATTTCATCATTAACAACCTTCATTTTATTTTGTTTGTTAGGTAGGTCATTTAACATTAAAAACATTACTTGAAAAATACTGACACGGGATCTTGAAACAACTTAAACCTAAGTCGATCAAAATCTTTATTTTTGTCTCGCCTGCGACGAATGTCGCGAAGCGAGACATAGCGACCATAGATTCCGTCGTCGTCGTCGTCGTCGTCGGCGTCCAACTTTTGGTTAACCCAAATGTCAAAGTTTTATAAACTGCAATAACTTTCTCAAATTTTATTCAGTCTTCTTGAAATTTGGACACAATATTCAGTATGGATAAAAATTTATATCCCAAGTATGATTTTGAAAAAAAAAATTCAAATTTTTCCGTATTTTTTCCTTAAGTTGGACTTAGTTTTTTCATGATAATTTATGGTGAAGACCTATATTCCAGCAACTATAAGTTATAGGGATATGATAATTAGTCAGTGGATACATCATGGGTAACCACAAACGTCAGTACCAGAATTAGGTCATCTTGACCTACATTTTTCTGCATGAGTGACTTTGGTTAAATTTTTGGTGGAGGTCCATATCTCAGCATCTATAACTTATAATGGCATGATGATTTGTCATTGTACAGGTTATAAGTAACCAACAACATCAGTACCAGAATTAGGTCATTTTGACCTACATTTTTCTGCATGAATGACTTTGGTTAAATTGATAATGGAGGTTCATATTTCAGCAACTATAACTTATAGTGGCATGATAGTTAGTCAGTGGATACATCATGGGTAACCACAAACGCCTGTACCAGAATTAGGTCATCTTGACCTACATTTTTCCGCATGAGTGACTTTGCATAAATTTATGGTGGAGGTCCATATCTCAGCAACTATAACTTATAGTGGCATGATAATTTGTCAGTGGATACATCATGGGTAACCACAAACGCCTGTACCAGAATTAGGTCATCTTGACCAGGTCATCTTGACCTACATTTTTCCGCATGAGTGACTTTGCATAAATTTATGGTGGAGGTCCATATCTCAGCAACTATAACTTATAGTGGCATGATAATTTGTCAGTCTACACATCATGGGTAACCAACAATATCAGTACCATAATTAGGTAATCTTCACCTACATTTTCTGCATGAATGACTTGATACATATACAGTGGATTTGATTTCAAAATGCAAGTTCAAATTATTGCGACTCATAACACGTTGCAATATTCGCAATAATAAAAACATCACAATAATTTGTGAATTTACAGGGTATATGTATATATATATAAATGCCAATATAATCGCCAAGGGATTAGATATTAAGTCAGCTTGTCAATAATATGAAATATGGAAATTTTAAACTGTACAGAAGATATTTAACCTACATGATGCATTTGGATCCTACCTACTCTTGTGAATAATATGAAATATGGAAATTTTAAACTGTACAGAAGATATTTAACCTACATGATGCATTTGGATCCTACCTACTTTTCTGTTTACCAGTTGGCATATGCAGTGCATTACACATGACTCCAGATATTAATCAAGTAAATATAACTTCAACATTTTAAAACTTTCTTGACATGTTACAATGTATGTAATTCATTAAAATCATTTCAGCATCTTTTCATTGACTAAGAGGAAAATGTTGTGTTCATCAGTATGCAAAAGTTATATATTAAATCCATATAAAATATACCTATAGTCAGTCCAGATAGAAACGTTTTACAGTTCTTATTAAGTCCATGACAATATCTCTTTAAAAACCAGCAAAATGACTCGATCCACTTTTTGAGTTATTCCTTCTGAAATGTCAATAAATGCTTCAGTTTATCAGACAATCATTTCTTACTAACCACAGCGACAGCAGGCGAGACACAGGGTTGCGGGCAACCCTTACGTACTTTTTTTAAAAAAATGTTGCAAAAATCAAGCAGACCAGACGGGTAAAGAATATTTTTTTTAAATATTGTTTCACAGAGATGTTGTTATGTGCAAATGAAGAAATACATTCCATTTTTAATAAATATTTTATCGGCGATTAAAAATTTCACTTGTCGTAGTTTGTTTCATGATTCTGGAGTTAGGAACTTAATTCAATGTAATTAAATGTTCTTTGTACATTGTATGTACAATACTACGTATTGATTACGCATGGTCTCTTCAAGATATATATTATCGAACAAAAGAAATTATATAACATACATGTAATCTATTATTTCTTTCCGCTTTTTAAATTTAAGCAAACCACGTCACACGAGTTTAGGAAAGCTTATACTTTAAATTCTTTATAGAATCTAGGTTGGCAGTGCTGCTTTTCACAATAATATGTACGGAAGGCCATTAGTGCCAACCTGTAAATAGGAAAAGTAATTTACACTTTTTTTTAAACTGAACATGGAGTCATATTTATAAAATCTTGTAAGATGCAAAATAAACTGAATATAAGGTATGGTGTCCAATTGTATGAAAATAGCTCAATCAACTCGAGCGAGTCAACTCACAGGCCCTTCAGGCCTTTGATATTAAACAGTCATTCATGATATCGGCATTTCGTGTTTAAACAATTGGATAAATGAATAAATAAATACGAAAAGACAATTATTTATGAATTAATAACAACTCTCAGAGTATTATTATTTCTATCGGTTTATATAATACTAGTGTACTTATATTTAATTTAAACAGCTGCTTAATATGGCTTTGCAAAAGATTTCCATTTATATAATTAATAATAAAAAAGGTAATAATGCCTGAGATATTCCTAGTAGAAAAATCCAAACCGAGGCCAAAACATGCAAGAATAGTTTTCAAAGCATGTGAGAAACGTGTACAAAGTGTTTCGTGCAGCCTTTCGAGTTAACTCTGCAGCATTTTGTGCAAAGTGTTTTGTGTAAACTGTGTAGCATTTCGTGCAAACTTTGGAGCGTTTCGTGTAAATCTTGCAGCATTTGGTGCAAACCGTGTAGCCTTCGTGTACCATTCGTGCAGTGAGCATGTGGGGTAGTAGCACGTCTCAGGGTCTGTAATAAACATAAGCATTTCAAGAGGTCTTTCAACAGAAAGGTGGAAATTAAGACCTAATAATAAACAGAACAATTTCAATAGGTCTTTCAACAGAAAGGTGGAAAGACCTAATTAATACTTACACCCGAAGGATTTTATAAACATATAAAACACTTTAGGAAAAGAATGTTTTTCATATTAATGAGAAATATGCTCAGAAATTATTGTACCATACGTCTGCTCCCGATTTAGTACTTATCAGGCGTGCAGGTGGACGGGAATTTCGTACACTGATACAAGGATGTAAACTTCCAGACTTGCTTTGGATTTTGGGACTGACCAAAATTTTCTTGAGTAGTAAATAGGCTAACACATTTTAGCAGGTCCTTTTCCTAAGTCCTACTTGAATCAAACTTGCATGAATATTGATCTTTGGATGAGCTTCACTTAATCTTTGATTACCTTATATTTATTTGTAGAGTATAATGAAACCTGTTTGAAAAAAGTCTTTGATATCAGACTAAAGAGTGAAGAAATGGCAGTTACAGAGACAGATATAACCATTACACTTGCAGAGCACTTGCTAGGAAAGTTAGCTCCTGGGGAGTCTTTCAAAGTTGATAACAAAGCAAGGGGAAAGAAGAATTGCAGGTGTGGATGCAAAGTGACACCTGTATTTGGTGGAACAGGAATATAGGTATGAGAAAAAAAAAAACAGTTTTTAAGATATGCCTTTTAAAGTAGGATTTTTCTAGTAAATAATTTCATTGAACATAATTTGTGTACATCAGTGTTCCAGCTAGGGGGAAATGGAGGTGCACCACGCCCTGCCCTCAAATCAATGTGCCCTTTTGTCTCCAACTGCCGCCCCTGTGTCCCTTCTTAGTGTCCGGTGTAAAATAAAGTTGCCACCCGGCACCTGTGTGCCGACGGAAGAGGACCTGACACCTGAATCGGTGTTTCGGGCACATTTTAGGAATGTTCCAGGGTCTGCCACTCATCAGAGGTCCAACCCCAAATTAAGTTATTATATTTTAGTTGTTACAGTATATCTCTAGCATGGTGGTGTTTATGCAATAATATTTGTAGTGGACATGTATTCTGTTACTGTTCCTCTAATTAAGCTTTGTGAATAAAAAACTTTATGTTTTTGATATGTCAATGAATAAAACAATATCAAGGAGAATTAATATTCTCTGTGATGCGAGCTTAAATTGTTTGCTCGTTTTGTTTTGTGGTACATGTTGAGATTCGTTAAAATCAGGTGAGGCGACCGTCACATAATCGCGCTGGAAGAGTTAATGCACGTGGCATGAGAAAGCGCATTGGTTGTTTGTTTGGAGTGTTGGGTAATTGACAGCCACCTGTTCCCTCATATCTGCTTTACATGCTTTTTCGCTATCACAAAGTCTGATTTGTTTATTGATATGCTATCTGTTCGAGTTTAAGAGCTCATTTAAGTTTCTGTTTTGCTTGTATCCAATGATAGGAGGCATCGGGAATAATTCAGAACACTGTTTATCCTTTTGAATTAATTTGCAATGTTTGCGTAATATTTTCCCCAGTTTTCTGACTGCAGGATTGTACTTGGTAACAAGCACAGAGGGCGGTCTGTTAGATTTAGTCTTGCTATTTTTTAGCAATTCCTGTCTATTAATTGTTTGCGTTTCTGAAACAATACTGTCTATTTCAGATTCCGAGTACCCCCTTGATATAAGTCGTTCCTTGAACTGTGAAATTAATTGTTTGGTTTTGTGTGGGTCAGAGGTGTTCCTCTTATGACGGATAATTTCCCCCTTAATAAATCCTCTGAAGGTAGCATTGGGATGTGCACTGCTGCGATGCATATACATAAATGTTTCTGTAGGTTTGATGAAAGTTTCAAAGTCTAAGACTCCGTACTGTTTAAATCTCTGTCCTTTGTGGACTTTTGTGTCCAGAAACACAGTCTCATTTAAGTGAATATTGTATGTAAATTTCAGGTATTTGTGCTCCTGATTTGCAAGTTCAAAAAACTGCAGTATTTCACTTTCTGTGGCATCCATGGCCATAAAACCGTCATCTCTGTATCTAAAGTGAGCCAGAATTTTGTTTTTATGATTGTATTTTTTGATAATATTTTCAAGGATATCAAAAAGGCGCAAGTCACATATCTCGGGGGGGACGGGACCGCCCCCATGCTGGCTCCTAGTATTTGTTTATACAGGTGACCATTAAATTCAAATTCATTGTTCTCTAACAGAATTTGTAACAATTTGATTAGGTAACTGATATCTGGGATCAGTATTGTAACATCAGTTTGTTTCAATTTTGTGAGTGCTTTTGCAGCAGATTGGATAAGTTATGTGGCTGTCATGTTAGTATACATGGAAGTTACATCATAGGTAACTAGCCAGGTTTCGGGTTTCAAATGCAGGGATTCAACTTTGCTGATAAAGTGTTTGGTATCTCTGACATATGTGTGTTGTTATACCCCCCCCCCCCCCCCCCGCAAACGAAGTTTGGGGGGGTATATAGGAATCACCTTGTCCGTCTGTCTGTCTGTCCGTCTGTCTGTGCAATCCTGTCCGGTCCATATCTTTCTTACAGAGGGACATTAGAATCTACTACTCCACAATAAGATTGCTCATAACCTAAGGTTGTGTCATGACCTTGACCCAAGGTCATTTGGGGAAGTTCAAGGTCACTGGAAGAAAAATTTCATAATTCGTGTCCGGTCCATATCTTTCTTATGGATAAACTTGGTAGGTTCTCATTTCACACAAAGATTGCCCATGACCCAAGGGTGTGTCATGACCTTGACTCAAGGACCATATTTAAGATCAGGTGGCCAAAATAGTCTCCAACAATGAACTCAGGGAGATGTCAGGACAGGAAGACATAGACGGCAAGAGAAAAAGGGGCAGGCCCAAAACAACATGGCATAGAACATCAGAGAAAGAGCTAAAAGAAATAGGGCTGACATGGAAAGTAGTAGAAAGAAAAGCAAAGGATAGGACTGGGTGGAGAGACTGTGTGGCTGCCATATGTGCCACCTGGCACGAAGAGGCCTAAATAAAAAAATAAATAAATAAAATCTTTCTTGCGCAAAAGGTGCCGGAGCTCAGTAGGGCCCCAAAAAATGTATCAGAAATATCTCACAAAATTTGACACATTTTGTTTCATATCTTCATACCTATTCATAATTTGTTAAAGCATATTGAAGAAAATATGTGCAAAATTACAAGACCTTTCATTTGATACCACGGGCTCATAGGGGCCAAAAGTCTTTTATCTGTAATTCTCTAATGATCAATATTTTATTACCGTATAGCGGGTTTTCTTGGCGGGTGTAAATTTTGGCGTTTTGCCTGCTTAAAGGTATACCATTAATTTTGACGTAATTTATTTTAGCGGACATAGGGTATCAGCTCTTTGCAGACAGACACTAAGAAGAGTACTGACTATTTTAGCGATTAAAAATTTAGCGGACTATCATCAAAACGCCAAAATAAGCCAAAATTAGCAACCCGCTAAAATAACCCGCTATACGGTATATATTACTGAAGCAAAAGTAGTCATCTTAACGATTTGCAAAATTATATGACAATATTTTGATAATATGTTACATAATTAGGGTCACAAGGGGCCAAAATGTCAAATCTTTGACACTTTATATCTTAAAAAGGGGAAATATTTTGATAAGCAATATTGAAAAAAAAGATGGTCAGAATAATGTTCAAAATGATATGCATTTTTTGATTTTTTGTAAAACAGCCCCATTAAGGACTTGTAGGAGTGGACGCTAAATATTTTCATTCATCATATCTCCACAACGAATAGAAATCACTAATTGGCTAAGAATCATCAAACTTTGTCAGTTGATGCAGCATGGGTCTTTAAGGATACTTAGGGTTAGAGGCTTCAAATACAAGTGATAGGTTGTGCAATTTATCAGAAGAGTGATTCAAAGCCTTTGGGTTTCTTGTAATTACAATACAGGGGGCCCTTATTTCCCGACAATTTAAAAGGAGCTCTTTAGGGGCCGGGATGGTTAATAGGGATTTTATGGTACCATATTTACAATGTGTATATATGTGGTAATTGCAATTACATTTTAGGGCATGAACAAGTTTGGCATGGATTTATCGATATTGTCTTCTCTTCACATCTGGGAATTCCTGCTATAGCAAGCACAAGTGTGTTGGATATGGAAGAAAATATTTCCAAAAAAAGAAAAGTTGATGAAGAAGATGGTAAGGATTATAATATTTATTTAAATCCACTTTAGATCGATAGATCCCGGGCGTTTATTGTTTTTGTCTTGTCTGTTTGTCGTCAACTTTAACCTTCGCCATAACTTTTGAACAATAAGAGATAGGGACTTCATATTTGGTATGCATACTCCACTAATAAAATCCTTTCAAATGACATCAAGGTCAATGACCTTGACTGTTACCTATATGCTAAAAATAGCTTTTTCCACTGTTTGTCAGAACTTCTTAACCATAGGAGATAGGGACTTCATATTTGGGATGCATACTCCACTAATAAAGTCCTTCCAAATGACAACAAGGTCAATGATCTTGTGACCTTGACTGTAACTTATATGCTAAAAATAGCTTTTTACGCTTTTTGCCATAACTTTGGAACCATAGGAAATAGGGACTACATATTTGGGATGCATACTCCACTGATTAAGTTCTTTCAAATGACACCATAGTCAATGACCTTGTGACCTTGACTGTGACCAATATGCTAAAAATAGATTTTTTAAACTTTGTTGCCGCCGGGCGCATAGTAGGGCTGTCACTGTTCCAAAATTTTTCAGGTCGGGTCGGTTCTGATTTTTTTAAGGTTCGGTTTCGAGTTTCTCGGGTCGGTAGTTCATGGAAAGCTCATGATTTGTATTATTTTCAACAATCATACTTGCCAACTCACCCGATTTTGTCGGGTCACACCAGATTTTTCAACCCGTAACCCAATTATTTTTTATGACCCGTCGGGTCATGCTTATCACCCGATTTTTGCCGATCAACCCGAAAATCTCCCGATTTTCCGGATTTGGTTCGTAAATTAGGTTGCACTTTTAACTTCCAGTTACAACCCAAGCTTAGATCTACGTAAACAATGCCGATGGATTAATTATCAGTGCGGGTGTTAACAATTAACTGGGTGTTGATTTGACACATCAATGTTTGAAGTCAATTAAAATGGCTTCCGATAGAATTGAATCGTTATCAGGGCCAACAGGAACAAGTTGAACTAAACACATGTCTCTGATATAACCAAGAGAAACAATATATATGTAGTCTACATATCAAGGAATCTTGGGAAAAAAAACTTTCATTCTAGATAAAATAAAATGATCGATAACAGTGTTGGCCTAACTTCACATTTAAAACATATTGCAGTAGTTAATAAATTAAGAGAGAGAAAATAACTTCAAAACTGAAATTGGTATTCTTTCAAATTTAGCAGAAACTGAAAAGGCTTTAATGTACACTTACTTCAGGTCAATGCTAATACAAGAAACCTTCAATTTTCATTTTTTTAAAATGTAAATTTAAATCAAATAATGTATGATTTTTTTGTCATAGTAAATTAATCCTTTATCAATAAAAGAATTCTCAATACACAAATACTTTGTATATATATGTATAAAGTTTAATCATGGTAAATATGTTGTGAATATCATTACGCATTATGACCAGATTTTTTTACATGCTGGAGGTTGGCAAGTATGAACAATAAAAAGAATATTTTCATTAAATCTTAGAAATAGCAACATTATAACTAGCTTAAAGTAGCCTCCTGACTAGACAACAATTGTACCAAACTATTTAAATCACCTGATAATGACCAAATTCTAACAAATGTCTCATTTTTGACGCCTAGGTACAGCAAAATCTACTCTATAATACAAATCGGAACCGAACAGAATTCCGGAAAAACGGAACCGTACCCGACCTGAATTAATTGTTTCGCAGTTCCGGGTTATTTGAGGTACCCGTGACAGCCCTAGTGCATAGTGTTTCACAAACACATCTTGTTTCATATCTACAATAACTAATACACAAGAATCAAATCATGTACATGTATAAATACATGTAGTACAAAATTATACAAAACAGGGTATGTTGCATTGCAAAATGTAATAACAATGCAAAATCTAATAAACCTGGATTATTACATATTGCGTTATTACATTTTGTTTAGATCAATGCAAAAAGTAATAACGCAAAATGTAATAACATGATTTTTAAATTATTATACCCCCGCAAACGAAGTTTAGGGGGGTATATTGGAATCACCATGTCCGTCTGTCTGTCCGTCTGTCCGTCTGTCTGTAGACAAGATTTTGTCCGGACCGTTTCTCAGAAACTGTTGGATGGATTTGTCTGAAAATTTATACACTTATTATTCACCATATGAAGGTGTGCACCTGGGATTTTCTTCAGGATTGGATGATTTTTTTGCATTTTACAGGTGTTTTTTCTTTTTTATTTTGTGATTTTGTTTGGCTCATAACTAGAAAACTATTAGACTTACAATCATCAAACTTGGACAATTTATGCATCTTGGGTAGACGGTGTGTCCCGACCTATTTCAAGGTCACTGTGACCTTTAATTTTAAGTGATTTTTTAAAAAAACTAAGTCTTTAAAATTTTAAATTTCATAATCCTAAAAAATGTAAAATTATGGTTGTATCCTTATTAAAAAATGCTAAATTAAGTAAATACTTATTTTTTATGATATACTTTACAGCAAATTCTGTAATGTTAATGATTTGAGAGGAATTCAGTTTGTCTCATGGGCATAATTATCAAGCACTGGTCAAGGGGAAATTTTGATAGCAGAAATGTGCATGTCAAATATGAGAGAAATTAATGAGTTCATTGTCGGGAGTTAAATGGCAAGAGCATCATGCAGTATAATCTTAATTCATCTCTTGGGAGTTGGGCAAAAAGAAATGGCCTTATGTTAATTAAGAGTTCTTGATGGCTGTAGTTCAGATAAAGATCTTTCAA
The DNA here is from genome assembly GCF_032062105.1 of Saccostrea cuccullata. NCBI lineage: Eukaryota > Metazoa > Mollusca > Bivalvia > Ostreida > Ostreidae > Saccostrea > Saccostrea cuccullata. The sequence goes on from NW_026925790.1 coordinate 42,874, forward strand.
TTGGTGTAATGTAATTAAAACAAATTGATGTTTTAGTGTATGATTAAAACTGAATTAGTATTGTATACATGTAATATAATTAATTAAATTATACATGTGTTCATTGAAAGAAAATTACATTTCAATTTTTATATACTTGCAACAAATTGCAGTCATGTCTCACTTAGAATTTTTTAGTCTAAAGAATAATTAATTTTTCATTTTTTTTATTAGACTATATCATTTCCATTATTTCATAAAATATGCAATAAACAATTTAAAGCTGCAGATGGATATTTGTTAAGCTCTAACACAGCCAGTTTAGAATTATATGATGTATTATTTGTCTTAATTAATCCCTACACTGCAAGTCTCTGATGATGTATGTTCAATATTTTAAACAAGATAAGAAATGGAAATTAGATCATTGAAATCTGTGTCAATCTGTTAATCAAGTAAATACTTGATTTTCTTGCACCCTAACCAATTTATGATTATCGAACAATATTTGATGGGCGTATCATGCTGTGGAAGGGCACTTTATTAGACAATAGTAAACACCTCATACTAGGTCCATAAAATATTTCTGAATTGGCACCTACTCTGAAAACCCCAGCGGGGGTATTTGTCCCTATTGGACAGTTCTAGTTTTGTTTTGCTTTATTACATTTTATTTTATTTTTGCACTGAAGACAACGCAAAATGTAATATTAAAAATATGTAATAAAACAATTTTTTGACTGCTTTTAACAAAAAATATAATTAAATTGATACAAATATATAAATGGTACCAATATGGAAAACATGCTGATTTAGAACTGAAAGGAGAGGACGTTTTAAGTATTTTAAAGTACTTGTGTCCAATCCTTTTATTGTAACATCTTAACAATAAAAATATGTTCAAACCAACTGAAACAATGAGACCAAGGTTAGGGGCATTACAGACATATTTACATCTTAATAATTTAATTTTGATTATATTCTAGCCTCTCATTGGTTGATTTCTATAAAGGAACACAAGAATAAAACGTAATAACCTGGTTTGGTATGGGGACACACCCCCTTGACAACCAGCTGATTCATTTGTATCTATGCAATCCCACATTTCCAGTCCATGGAATTACATGGAAAATTCTAAATTTAATAAATTTACTTTTAACTTCAAACAGTAGCTTACTCTTACCTCGTGTCAACAAACATCATGGCTGCTAGATCTGTTATTACGTCCCCTTCAGTTATTACATCCCCCTTGTTTCAAATCACTTCCGTTACTAGGGATGTATTATTGCGCGGCAAAGTTGAACTCTTAAAAAGCAGCACAATTTTACATCCACAGTTGTTTAATTATTTAAAAATTAAACTATAAGGAATGACTCTAATTCTTGGCCAAATTATTTGATTATAACCTGGTTTGGGCAGTTTACACTTTTTAGCTCACCTGAGCCGAAGGCTCAAGTGAGCTTTTCTGATCACATTTTGTCCGTCGTCCGTCCGTCTGTCTGTCTGTCCGTCTGTCTGTCCGTCTGTAAACTTTTCACATTTTCGACTTCTTCTCAAGAACCACTGGGCCAATTTTGACAAAACTTGGTACAAAGCATCCTTGGGTGAAGGGGAATCTTAATCATTAAAATGAAGGAACATGTCCCCTCGCAAGGGGAGATAATCAAGAAAAGGCAAAAATAGGGTTAGGTCATTAAAAAATCTTCTTCTCAAGAACCACTCGGCCAGTAAAGCTGAAACTTATGTGGAAGCATCTTGGGGTAGTGTAGATTCTAAATTGTACAAATCATGACCCCTGGGGGAAGGGCGGGGCCACAATGGGGAATCAAAGTTTTACATAGAAATGTATAGGAAAAATCTTTGAAAATCTTCTTCTCAAGAACCACTGGGCCAGAAAAGCTGAAACTTATGTGAAAGCATCCTGGTATAATGTAGATTCTAAATTGTTCAAATCATGACCCCCGGGGGAAGGGCGGTGCCACAATGGGGAATCAAAGTTTTACATAGAAATATATAGGAAAAATCCTTGAAAATCTTCTTCTCAAGAACCACTGGGTCAGAAAAGCTGAAACTTATGTGAAAGCATCCTGGTATAATGTTAATTCTAAATTGTAGGAATCATGACCCCCAGGGGAAGGGCGGGGCCATTATAAGGAATCAAAGTTTTAAATAGAAATATATGAGGAAAATCTTTGAAAATCTTCTTCTCAGGAACCACTGGGCCAGAAAAGCTGAAACATATGTGCCCATGGAAGGATCATAGGGTAGTGTAGACTTCAAAATGTCTAAATTATGATCAGTGGGGTAGGGTGGGGATGCATTATGTATAACAAGGGGGAAATCTGGTAAAGAACAGAATGGTCAACACTTCTCAGGTGAGCGATGTGGCCCATGGGCCTCTTGTTTATAATCCACTTCGCGGATTATAAAGCGTAAACTGACCCAAACCAGGTTATAATCTAATAATTTGGCCAAGAATTAGAGTCATTCCTAAAATGTATCGTTTTTCTGACTCTGATCATGCTGATTTTATTTATACTGAATACTTTGTATTTAACTATACAGAATTAATTTTACATTGATTGTCTTCCACTCAGGCAGAAAACCTTCTACTGATCCTGATGGCTAAGATTATTCCCTATTATTCTTTTTTTTTTCCTGGACACCAACTTTGAGATCTTATAACTGGCTTATTTCTTCACGGAATTCGCTCTAATTTTCAGAGTTTTTAAATGTTGCACAACTTAATAAAATTGTTTCTATACATTTAAAAAATTCCTTTCCACTTTTGAGTTATTTCACTTTAATTGAAAATTTGATACTGTTTGTTTCCAGACAAAGGCTTGGAAACAAAAAAGGTGGAGCAGAAATACCACAGAATTTAAATACTAGAAGTGAAGTTGTGCACATTGGTTTTTCTTTTTGATTTCTGCGCTCAAAACGGTGCTAGGTAGGACTCAAAAATGAGAATATGTAAAAGTGCAAAAATTTACATTTATTTCCTAATTTTTTTTAAAACTAATTTAAAATACAATGAAACTTCTCCAAACCGGCCCCCCTGGAAACCGGTTCTCCCTGAACATCGGCCAAATTTTTTTGTCCCGGCACAATTCTTAACATTTCTTTACACATAAACTCTCATAAAACCGGCCACCCCTGAAAACCGGACACCGGCCACTTTTCCAAGTACAAAAGTTAAGAAACATAGGAAATTTCCCCTCATCATACCGGCCACTTGATTGCAAGAAATTAATTGTCATTGGCCGGAGGGGTAAAAAGGACCGGCCGGAGGTGTGAAAAATAGCCTACCCACTAGAGAAAAACTGAAAATGGCTTCATAGTGTTTTAACTGTCTTGAAGGGGTAATCATCTTGCCAGACAACGTAATTGGCCGGTCTAAGTTGTGTACATAATTATGATTAACAATAATTAAACTTGAATTAATAAAATATCAAGCAACTAATAAATTTAAATCACAGAATGAATCAACAAATTATCGCACGCCATATTGCATCATCTTTTTAAATACACATAAGCGGCCTTAAAATTTGTTACAGATACATAATGCTAAGAAAAAATATATTATACTAGTAAAATGTTTACCAAAATATACATTTTTAGGTCACCTGAGTAAACTCAGGTGACCTATTGCTATCCGTTTTCGTCCGTCGTCGTGCGACGTGCGTCGTCCGTCGTCCATCGTGTGTTAACATTTGAACATTTTCAGCTTCTTCTCTGCAACCACTGCACCAATTTGAACCATATTTGGCACAAAGCATCTATGGCTAAAGGGGAACAAAAATTGTGAATTTCATGATCCCTGCCCCCCTGGGGCCTGAGGGGTGGGGCCAAAACCACTAAAATTAATGCAATCTTTAAAAATCTTCTTCTTTACTCCTGGACATCAAGCAGTCAAACTGTTTGCATGATTGTAATCAGCATTGAGTCCTCTACCAAAATTGTGAAATGCATGGCCCCAGGGTCAGGGGTTCTAGTGCTAGGGCGGGGCTTAATAAGTATATAGTGAAAATGCATTATTTCTTTGAAAATCTTCTTCTCTGCTCCTGGGTATTATATAAACTAACTAAGTGCATAGTTATGATGAGCAAGAGTGCCTCAACAAAAATTGTGAATTTTATGGCCCCAGGGTCAGGGGTTCTGGTGTTAGGGTGGGGCTCTATTTATTATATATAGTGAAAATACATGAATTCTTTGAAAATCTTCTTCTCTGCTCCTGGGTATTAAATAAACTAACCAAGTACATAGTTATGATGACCAAAAGTGTATCAGTCAAAATTGTGAATTTTATGGCCCCAGGGTCAAGGGTTCTGGTGTTGGGAGGGGGGGGGTTCTATTGATTATATAGTGAAAATACATGAATTCTTTGATAATCTTCTTCTCGGCTCCTAGGTATTAAATAAACCAACTAAGTGCATGGTTATGATGAGGAAGAGTGCCTCAACAAAAATTGTGAATTTTATGGTCCCGGGGTCAGGGGTTCTGGTGTTAGGGCGGGGCTCTATAGATTACATATTAAAATACATGAATTCTTTGAAAATCTTCTACTCTGCTTCTAGGTATTGAATAAACTAACTTAGTGTATAGTTATGTTGAGCAAGAGTGCTTTTACGAAAATTGTGAATTTTATGGCCCCAGGGTCAAGGGTTCTGGTGTGGGGGGGGGGGCTCTATTGATAATATAGTGAAAATACAATAATTCTTTGAAAATCTTCTTCTCTGCTCCATGGTATTAAATAAACTAACCAAATTAATAGTTATGATGAGCAAGAGTGCCTCAACAAAAATTGTGAATTTTATGGCCCCAGGGTCAAGGGTTCTGATGTTGAAGGGGGGGGGGCTCTATTAATTATATAGTGTAAATTCATGAACCCTTTGAAAACCTTCTCTGCTCCTAAGTATAAATTAAGCTAACTAAGTGCATAGTTATGATGATCAAGAGTGCCTCAAACAAAATTGTAAATTTAAGGGTCCAAAGGTCAGGGGTTCTGGTGTTGAGGAGGGGGGGGGGGCTCTATAGATTATATAGTAAAAATACATGAATTCTTTGAAAATCTTCTTCTCTGCTCCTAGGAATTAAATAGACTAACTAAGTACATAGTTATGATGGGCAAGAATGCCTCTTCTAAAATTATGAATTTTATGGCCCCAGAGTCAGGGGTTCTGATGTTAGGGCGGGGCTCTTTTGATTATATAGTGAAAATCCATTAAATCTTTGAAAATTTTCTTCTCTGTCTCTGGGTATGAAGCAGATTAACTACCTATATAGTCATGACGAGCAAGGGCCCTAATATTGCAGACTTGTGAATTTCAAGGACCCTGGGTCAGGAGTGGGGGGGGGGGCTCTACTTATTTACTGAAAATAAATTGTTTGAAATCTGCTCCTTTGTATTTATAAAACATTCATTTATTTTTTGATAGGCAATTTTAAGAGTGTCTTATTAAATTTGTGCAATGTGTGGACCTAGGGTAAGGGGTTTATTTCACAGTGTTAGGCGCACTACTGATTATTGCTGAATATTACTGATTAGTTGGAACGCATTTTTGTTCCCCTACCCTGCGTATGGATATTCAGTAACCAAGCTAAGCAACTGCTAAGTGTACTGTTATGATGATCAATGGTGCCTCTTTCAAAATTGTGAATGCCATATATCATCTGGCTTAAATTAAAACTTGAATCAAATTCAATAACTGGAAAGTTGATGCATAATGCTCAGGTGACCTATAAGGCCCGTGGGCCTCTTGTTTATTAAAATAACAGAAATATTGCTCAGCAATGTTTTAATTATATATACCTAAATTTCACTGAGGTACAATTTTTTTAATGACGTAAGCGATACATGGATGTATGCAGTTTACTGTATACAGTTAAGGTAAAGGGTCCTGGTTTATTTCTTCGCATATGATTAATAAAGTAACTTTCCATGATTTTTTTTCTCTTTTATTTTTTAACTTCTTTCTATAAAAACCAACACGTATGACGAATTTATCCTCAATAATATTAATTTATTTTTTAGACCTTAAGAATACATTACGTGTCTGCCGATAATTAATAATATGTTGACAGATAATTATAACAGACACCAATTATATATTTTTCCCAGCATCTGTCACATAATGGTTCTGCAATTCTTCAGTATGTTAGATTCTCGGGAAACCGGCCACCCCTCTAGTCCGGCCATTTTATTCAGTCCGGCAGCTGGCCGGTTTAGAGAAGTTTTACTGTAATTTGTTATATGTTTCACATATATCGTGCATTATTTTAAGATCTATCATTTGACATCATTTGAAAGGGGTTGGCCCCAAAAATTAGGGTTCAAGGAACCATGAAAGTTTTTGCTTTACAACTCAAAAACATTAAAGAATGAGTGCACTTAAGCTATTAAAGTTGGATCCCGATGTTTTGCGCAAAATAAAATTCCAAAATTCATTAAATTTATGTTTTATAGGCATTAAACAATGTCTTTAGAGCAGGTTTTAGTATATTGTATTACATGAAAGTATTAAATAATGCTGATAGAGCGCCACTAGCATTTGAGGCGGGGGTCTAACAGTTTTGTCTCATTTCTATTATGATTTGTATGCATACCAGTTTTCAACGACTTTGTTTACATCGAGCTGCAACTTGGCCATTTTTCTTATTTGCACAGAATATGTATTTTAACTTAAACTCATACATATCCAAAGGACAATGTTGGCCAAGTTGCGGCTCATATCTAATTTTCAAAAAAATGTCCCCGAACTAGGGTCGAGATAGCTACCGAATTAACCGGTCACTGAGCAACAACGATTGATATTATAATCACTTTTCTCACGTGACCTTCTGCTGTTCGATACACTAACCCTTTTATTGAAAATTTCATTGTGTTTAAGTCTCTGTTGTGACATTATCTATCGTTGTTCCAAATTCAACCTATGGAGATTTTTGCGCAAATTTTAATAGGGTTTGAAGATAATATGTCTCTTATTTATCTTTATGCTTTTCATTAGGGGTGTTTGGAAAGAATTCTGGTATTGACAGTGTCATTAGTAAGTACATGTTTAGGCTTATGTCGCCTCTGTATTATGGTATGCACAGCGACACATTTACCCCATCCCTTAACATTAGAATCATTTAATAATTGTGCTCTATGAAATCAACATGATCTCTCTCTCTTTCTCTCTCTCTCTCTCTCTCTTCTCCATTTCAATTCGCAATGCGAAAAAATCATATGTGCTAATGTTTACATTCCACAACCATGCGGTTTAAATGTCTCCGCCTATTTGCGGATACCTTAGATTCGAAAGTGTTCCCGTTCAAATATCCGGAATTTAAGGCTTTTACATGTTCTTTTCAATAAAATTTTCTGTAATTATAGAAATATGTATGACAAAAAATTCTAGAAATTGATATCAAAAGCACATGCTTGCACAGTAATCATAGATTAATTTTGCGATATATTGTAATGTTAAGCTTAAAATGGGTAGTCGAAAAGGTTCCAAATGACGTACTTAAGTGCACTCATTCTTTTTCGATATGGTTATCAATATGAAATAGGTTCTTTAACATCTTATTAATCTCATGAAAACGTTTTTTTGCTTCAATCATTGTGTTATCAAATGCATACGTTTATTACTTACAAAGATTGCCTATGACCTAAGGGTGTGTCATGACCTTGACCCAAGGTCATTTGGAGGAGTTCTAGGTCATTGGAGGAAAAAGTTCATAATTTGTGTCCGGTCCATATCTTTCTTATGGATAAACTTGTTAGGTTCTCATTTCATACTAAGATTGCCCATGACCCAAGGGTGTGTCATGATCTTGATCCAAGGTCATTTGGGGAACTTCAAGGTTACTTGAAAAAAAAGTTCATAATTTGTGTCAGCTCCATATCTTTCCTATTGATAAACTTGGTAGGTTCTCATTTCACACAAAGATTGCCTATGACCCAAGGGTGTGTCATGACCTTGACCCTAGGTTATTTGGGGAACTTCAAGGTTTCTGGAAGAAAAAGTTCATAATCAGTCTATATCTTTTTAGCTCACCTGAGCCGAAGGCTCAAGTGAGCTTTTCTGATCACATTGTGTCCGTCTGTCCGTCCGACTTTCTGTCCATAAACTTTTCAGATTTTCGACTTCTTTTCAAGAACCACTGGGCCAATTTTGACCAAACTTGGTACAAAGCATCCTTGGGTAAATGGGAATTTAAATTGTTAAAATGAAGGGACATATCCCCTCGCAAGGGGAGATAATCAAGAAAAGACAAAAATAGGGTGGGGTCATTAAAAAATCTTCTTCTCAAGAACCACTGGGCCAGAAAAGCTGAAACTTATGTGGAAGCATCCTGGGGTAGTGTAGATTCTAAATTTGTTCAAATTATGACCCCCGGGTATTGGGCAGGGCCACAATGGGGAATCAAAGTTTTACATTGAAATATATAGGAAAAATCTTTGAAAATCTTCTTCTTAATAACCACTGGGCCAGAAAAGCTGAAACTTATGTGGAAGCATCTTGGGGGTAGTGTAGATTTTAAATTGTTCAAATCATGACCCCAGGGGATTGGGCGGGGCCACAATGGGGAATCAAAGTTTTACATAGAAATATATAGGAAAAATCTTTGAAAATCTTCTTCTCAAGAACCACTGGGCCAGAAAAGCTGAAACTTGTGTGAAAGCATTCTTGGGTAGTGTAGATTCTAAATTGTTCAAATCATGACCCCAGGGGATTGGGCGGGGCCACAATGGGGAATCAAAGTTTTACATAGAAATATATAAGAAAAATCTTTGAAAATCTTCTTCTTAATAACCACTGGGCCAGAAAAACTGAAACTTGTGTGAAAGCATTCTTGGGTAGTGTAGATTTTAAATTGTTCAAATCATGACCCCCGGGGATTGGGCAGGGCCACAATGGGAAATAAAAGTTTTACTATAGGATTAAACGTTCTTTTTTCAGAATTTATCGATGTGTAAACTCTGCCTTTTTACTCACAAACTGAATAAAAGTGCGAAGCACTTTTATGTAAAGTTTGTGAGTAAAAAGGCAGAGTTTACACATCGATAAATTTATCGATGTGTAAACTCTGCCTTTTTACTCACAAACTGAATAAAAGTGCGAAGCACTTTTATGTAAAGTTTGTGAGTAAAAAGGCAGAGTTTACACATCGATAAATTCTGAAAAAAGAACGTTTAATTCTTATAATTCCAATATTACGATTTTTTTTAATTGTTAAAATTATTTCTCTTTGAGGTTTGCCATACAATCCGTTATTTTGTGATGGCGTAGGAATACTTTATGCCGCAAAGAAACGTATACAAGATGAATATTGATAAAATCCAACTTTATTTGCCAAAACAATCTATAAATTAAACTTATAAAAACTCATTGAATGTTGTTTAAGTCAACAAATATCGTAAATACGCGAATTAATTCTCCAAAATAGGCCTAATTCGTCCTTGACTTCGCCATGTTGACGTCATGACGAAAGTTGAAGACCGACGACGTCCTAGATTTGCTCTGGTTCGTTCAAAGATTTAGGGAGAATGTGGGATCTGTAGGATGTAAATATATGATTTAATGCTGAAAAGGCAAGAGTCTGAGGTATGTTTCTTCTCCCTATCACATTACAATAACAAAAGAGTTGATATGGAACGTCGAGAAAATGACAGCAGCCAGATCAGCGGTTTCAAAATATTTCTAACTCGTGATCCGACAATGACATAAACATAATATTCCCGTCTGTCAGTCCTGTTTATCTCCTTTTCATTCATTTATTTATTTTTTATAAGTTTCTTGTAATCATAATTTAGCTAAAACGGACTAGAAGTATCTGTTTTCATTGTTTTTACAACAATCAAGAAAGTAGTTCTGATTGAAAGAATTTATCGATGTGTAAAAATTTTCTGGAACGTGTTCTCGTCCAATCAAAACACAGGAAATCAATAGATAAAATGAAGATTGGAATTATATAGAAATATATAGGAAAAATCTTTTTCTCAAGAACCACTGGGCCAGAAAAGCTGAAACTTTTGTGGAAGCATCCTGGGGTAGTGTAGATTCTAAATTGTTCAAATCATGACCCCCGGGGATTGGGCAGGCCACAACGGGGAATCAAAGTTTTACATAGAAATATATAGGAAAAATCTTTGAAAATCTTCTTCTCAAGAATCACTGGGCCAGAAAAGCTGAAACTTGTGTGAAATCATTCTTGGGTAGTGCAGATTTTAAATTGTTCAAATCATGACCCCAGGGGATTGGGCGGGGCCACAATGGGAAATAAAAGTTTTACATAGAAATATATAGGAAAAATCTTTGAAAATCTTCTTCTCAAGAACCACTGGGCCAGAAAAACTGAAACTTGTGTGAAAGCATTCTTGGGTAGTGTAGATTCTAAATTGTTCAAACCATGCCCCCCGGAGACTGGACGGGGCCACAATGGGGAATCAAAGTTTTACATAGAAATATATAGGAAAAATCTTCAAAGAACCACTGGGCCAGAAAAGCTGAAACTTATGTGAAAGCATCCTGGGGTAGTGTGATTTCAAATTGTCTTATAATTATGATCAGTGGGGTAGGGTGGGGATGCATTATGTATAACAAGGGGGAAATCTGGTAAAGAACAGAATGGTAAAAGCTTCTCAGGTGAGCGATGTGGCTCATGGGCCTCTTGTTTAGGGATAAACTTCGTAGGTTTTCATTTCATGCAAAGATTGTCATGACCTTGACCCAAGGTCATTTGGAGAACCTCAAGGTCACTGGAAGAAAAAGTTCATTATTTCTGTCTGGTCCATTACTTTCTTATGGATATATTTGGTAAGTTCTTATTTCACAGAAAGATTGCCTTTGACCTAAGGGTGTGTCATGGCCTTGACCCAAGATCACTTGGAGAAATTCAAGGTTATTGGAAGAAAAATTCATAATTTGTGTCAGGTCCATATCTTTCTTATGGATAAACATGGTAGGTTCTCATTCTACACAAAGATTGCCCATGACCCAAGGGTTTGTCATGACCTTGACCCAAGGTCATTTAAGGGAGTTCAAGGTCACTGGAAAAAAGTTCATAATTGGTTGGTCCATATCCATCTCATGGATAAACTTGGTAGGTTTTCATTTCACACATGTGTTTGGTGTAAAAAGTCGAGAAAAATTTTGTAGTCGGATTTTTTGGATGCGTGCGCACGGACCTTTTTTGTTTAATATTATATCTTGCATTTGTTAAAAAAAATAGAAGCGGCAAATCCGACAAACTGTATTAGAAATTGGTATGGCCTTACTTTGACTTATAGTACACTTTTAAGTAAAGGATCACTTCATCATAAATAGGGATCTGACCTATAGGAACGGGCTTGGTTTTCTTCTCTACAGAAAGTTTGTCGATTTCTGTTCGGATTAATGACATTAGGCCGAATACATTTAACAATTTGTTTTTTCCTTAAATCTTTATTTCAGTGAGTAGAGGTAGAAGAAACCTTTTCGTTGATTTTCCAAGTTTGTTATTTCCAAATGTAATAATTTATATTTATCTTTGCTTCTCATTGTGCATATTGGTAATGTCTACTGTCTCTGAAATTCTATTCTTTATGTATAGGCTACAGACCCTGAGACGTGCTACTACCCCAAAAAAGCGTGTGGCTTTCGTGCGCTTTCCATTTTGTGCAAACCGTGTAGCGTTTCCTTTAAACTGTGCAGCGTTTCGTGCAAACCGTGTAGTGTTTCGTGTAAACCGTGCAGCGTTTCGTGTAAGCTCCAAAGCGTTTCGTGCAAACCGTGTAGGGAGCGTATGAAAAGCGTGTGAGAAACGGGCGACTTTCGTGTAAGAACCGTGTGAGAAACGTGCGACTTTCGTGCAAGAATCGTGTAAGATTCATTCGGAAGTCATTTCATTTTAAATATGGCTATCGATGGGTCAGGATGTAAAATTCTATTAGTATTTTATAATTGAATTAGTTATGCTTGTGATATTATAGGAGTAAAAAAAAAATGGAACAACAAAATTAAATTAAACGGTAATGTATGATTTATATTTGTTTGATTTCTTTTCCTTCTATAGAAAATGTGTTCAAATAAATCAGCTATGTACAACAGTTTCAAGGGCATTGTATTCAATATACTACATGTATCAATGCGATCGTGGCCTCTTAAACATTTTTTCTCAAAGAAAGAAAGAAATACCGGTAATATTCTTTTTTTTTAATTAAATATATAAGGACTCCGTTCTTGTCTTTGCATTTGAAACGATGTGTCATTTAATATCTTTTAATACATAAAACTTGTTGCTCATTATTGTCAAAAATGGATTTTATAATTTTAATTTACGTGCACTGACAACAATATCTTTATAAACGAGGGGGGATGTTAAATTAAATTACTAGACATTTCAGTCTTTAATTTTTTGTTGTAGCTTTCAATCTAATGCTAGTTTAATTAAATGCTTTATTTTCTATTCTTGTTTAAATTCGTTGTTAAAGGTATGCACAGATACACCCCTTATAAATGTATTGGAATCTTCTTTCCGCCTTTCAACTGTGATCAAGGTCATTTACAACAGCGATCACGGGCTCCGAGGGCATTGTAAATGAAAACCTGTTTTGCTATAGTTACATGTTGAGTTCATGGCTTAATGACACCTGGAAATTACGACTGGATTTTTAAAAAAATAAAATGGTTCTATAACTATTTGATGGGTACAACTTATAAATCAGCGGATTTCATCTTTTATTTGTAAATCCGAATTTCTAGCCGTAAACAGTAAAACAAACAGAACTGATATGGAAGTCTTTATATGAATATCATGTAAGAAAAGCTTAAGAGAAGGATATGGAAATAACGAACAGTATTCAATCTCAACGTCCATTAAACAAATATACAAAATAAGAGCAGAGCAAACACGAACCTCCGAAACATCAGAGGAGTAAATCATGAATAAATATGTATTATTTGTTTAATAAATCAGGTACTTTTTATTTCATCTAAGATATTTCAGTTTTCCTGTAATATACCTGAATGCCGGTATAAAGATAGATCTATATTGCATGTACAATGTATTGTCAAATGCCGCGACTATTAAAAAATGTACACATACAAACATACTTTTAGTCTTGTTTTGAATTGAAGGATTTTACAGTATGATGGATATACTGATGTAATTTGATAAGCTTTATGTAAAAAGAGAAAGAGAATAGAATAGATTAATAGATCACATTAACCCCCCCCCCCCCCCCTTTACACCCTTTACGGGTTTCCCTCCTAATGATAATGCTTGCGTAAAAAAATCTTTCAAAATGTTTCATTAATCGGTAGTAGAGTATATAGGCGTATTTAATTTATTTATAATTTAAAATCAAAATAAAAAAAATAATAATCCGCCTCAAAAATCAAACACATGCAATATAATCAATATTATTAAAAATCAATGAGTTTATATTCCTGCGGTGAAAAATCGAATTTGTGATCAACTTATTAGATCAATTTATCAAATTATACTCGTTGAAATATTACATTGAAATGAATGATTAATACCTGTATATGAAAATTGTATTTTAGTAAACTGACTTTAACGATATCGGCATTTCGTTTTTAAACAGTTGGATAAATAAATGAATAAATTCGAACTGACAATTATTTATCAATTAATTACAACTGTCAAAGTATTGAATATTTCTATCAGTTTTTATAATACAAGTGTACTAAATTGAATTTGAACAGCTGCTTTATGTGGTTCTTGAGCGATTCTCATTGAATAATTGATAAAGAGGTAAAAATGCCCAAGATATCCCGAGTAGAAAATCCAAACCGAGGCCAAACCGTGCGAGAATCGTGCACAAAGCGTGTGAGAAACTTGTACAAAGCGTTTCGTGCAGCCTTTCGTGTAAACCGTGCAGCCTTTCGTGCATAGCGTTTTGTGTAAACCGTGTAGTGTTTCGTGCAAACCGTGTAGCGTTTCGTGTAAACCGTGCAGCGTGTCGTGCAAACCGTGTAGCGTTCGTGTACCATTTGTGCAGCGAGCGTGTGGGGTAGTAGCACGTCTCAGGGTCTGTATTTATCCGTGGATACAATAAAAAATGTTATTAACGTGTGCAAATGAAATAGGCCTAAATGAAATCCAAGGGAGTACAGTTACTGATATATGTAGCCAAAATCAATATGATTAAATTCTAAGGAATATATATACAATTGAAATTCGATACAGCTCAATGCTGTAAAGAATATCTGTATCAAATAATACAGAAAGAGTTACTCTTATCCTTGGAAAAAGTGTGCTTATACTGAGGTATGTTCTGCTGACTGTACATTTGATTGTAAGGATTTGACATCTCATCCGTCTGTCAACTTTTCACATTTTTGACTTCTTCTCAAGAACCAATGGGCCAATTTTAACCAAACTTGGTACAAAGCATCCTTGGGTATAGGGGTGTTCGAATTGTTAAAATGAAGGGCCAAATCCCCCTACAAGGGGAGATAATCAAGAAAAGACAAAAAAGGGTGGGGTCACTAAAAAAATCTTCCTCTCAAGAACCACTTGGCCAGGAAAGCTGAAACTTATGTGAAAGTATCCTTGGGTACCTTAGATATTAAATTGTTAAAATCATGACCCCCGGGGGTAGGGGAGGGCCACAATAGGGAATCCAAGTTTTACATAGAACTTTAAAAATCTTCTTCTCAAGAACCACTGGGCCAGGAAAGCTGAAACTTTTGTTAGACCATCCTTGGGTAGTATAGATATTAAATTGTTAAAATCAACACCCCGGGGGGTAGGGTGGGGCCACAATAGGGAATTCAAGTTTTACATAGAAATATATAGAACAAATCTTTGAAAAACTTCTCAAGAACCACTGGGCCAGGAAAGCTAAAACTTATGTGGGAGCATCCTTGGTTAGTGTAAATATTAAATTGCTAAAATTGTGACCCCGGGAGTAGGGCGGGGCCACAATAGGGAATCCAAATTTTACATAGAAATGTATAGAACAAATCTTTAAAATCTTCTCAAGAACCACTGGTCTGGGAAAGCTGAAACTTATGTGGAAGCACCCCTGGGTAGTGCAAATATCAAATTGTTAAAATCATGACCTTCAGGGGTAGGGTGGGGCAGACCTGGGGTCAATTACTTTGAAATGTAATGCATTACATTACAATTACTTTGGAATTTTAATCATTACCATTACAATTACCATTACTCTCATTTAAAAAAGTAATTAATTAAATTACAATTACTTTGTTAAAGTAATTAATTACATTACACATTACATTTTATAAGATAAAAACACAAAACGCATCACCACACAATTTATACCTATAAACTAAACTTTCACACTTTTTGCTCAAAATATGCTTTTCCTCAGATCTAGAAATCAGAGTGGTATTTGGCTTTTGGATTCATGTATCATGTTCATGTAGTTTACCAATCCAATCTACAGTTTACAAAGAAAGTGGATCAGAACACTTTCAATGTTGTTGTTTTTTTTCAATATCTGCAGATGTAAGTTTATCTGTTGTTTTTGAAATAAATAATTTATTGAACATTTCCTACTAGATTTTTAGGTAAACTACAATTGTAATATTTAATTGACATATAATGCTATAAATGTATAAGGTGAATTAAAACTTAATGAATTAATTAGCACTTCTAATTAGCTTAACAGGTATAATCAATGAAGCCATAAATTAAACACAACCAAAGGTGATAATTACAAGTACTAGGATGTAGGGTTTTAATTTTGACACCTGAAGCTACCCTAAATGAATGATGTTCAATATATCAGTCTATATTTATATTTTGCCCTAGATTCTCTTTGTGTCTTCACATCATACTGAACTTGTATCATGTTTACCAGGTCCATTTTACCAAATTGAAAAAGGAAGAAAAGTAGAAAAATATAATTTGTATCTTAATTGAACTATACGTCTCATTATACATGTATTTATATCACTTTTTTGTATTTTTCCTTAAAACCTGTTGATTTCTTTTAATATTTTTCCGCAAAACTTGTCAAGAATGGCAAAAATACGCATTTTCCGACTACTTCCGGTTTGACTGGACACTTGACAACCCAATCGATTAAGCTTGAAATTTTGAACAACTTTGCATCTTGGATGTATTACAAATTTTCAATACTTTTCAAAATATCAGGAAAAACCTTTTGGCCCCTCTAGATCCCTTATTATAGGGACCAACCCTTTTTTCAAGATATCATTTGAAAGATCTTGGAATTTCACACTTCTTATGTTCTATATGTTTTAACAAAATATTTCCAGGTAAATGATATCATACAAAAGGTGTTAGAAATTAGAAATTCACAATTGGACAATTTTGGAGTCATAGCAAGCGCCAACGCTCGGCACTTCCAATAAAAATTAGAGGTACTGACTGAGCAATGAGCTCAATAAATGATACCTTTTTACGGCCAAGTCCATGTTTTGCTGTGGCAGGGAAATCCAAAATATGTGTCGGATTAAAAAATAGGAGGTGCACAATGGTAATATGTAATAAAGAAATTAAAGATTCTGTAAATGTTTCATTAAATTTCTTCAGTGGTTTGAGAGGAGTTGCGGATAAGAGATGGGTACCCAAAGCATAACAGACAGACGTACAGACAGATGGATGGACGGACAGATGGAAATACCATTTACTATAAACCCTCCTGCTTCTTAAGCAGGGGGTATAATGAAATACTTTTTGCATATTTATGGACTTAGAACTATCATACCTGAAAATTTCACGTTTCTATCTATAGCCAATTTTTTGAACACTCACGGACAACCTGATTGTTCAAAAATTATAGAATCGACCATATTTCCAGACTGAAAATGATGTCATTAAAAACGAAAAAAAAATGAATCAAGTTCAGGTAATGTTATACAGTCCCTGAAACGTTCTACTTTCTTACCTGAACGGTGTTTGGTCTAAACAGTGATAGTGACAAATGAGAATGTATTATCACTTGCAGAACTCATCTATCAGTTTATTTGTTTTATACTTAAATATATATTATTTACAGTGTTGGATTATACTCATGTGAACATTAAGGCCCTTGGGCCTCTTTTATTACAATAAGATACATTCATCTTTTAAGATTTGCTTTTTGAATTTCAGAAACACAGAATGATAGTTCTCCAGGTGGAAAAATGATAACAGAGGTCAAGCAAGCTTTACCGGAGCATTCACTGTCACAAGCAATAGCACAAACTATAGTGTTTTCCCTAGTTCAAAAGCAGAAACACCCTGAGTTTTTACACCACATGATACCAAATATTGTTATTTCTCCGGAAAAGGTTGAAATTATGATGTATGATTCAGATAATGATGTATTACTTTGCAGCAATCAAATTCTTTTATTCAATTTAGACAACCCAGAAGACAGAACTCTTATTGATGAGACTGTCGTTATTCTTTGGATGGTTTTACATTACAGATTATTTTGTACTGGATTTAATCAGGCAAAACCTTATGTACTTGAAAGATGTAAATCAAATTTTAGACAACTTGTTTCAAGTAAGTGGGATATCTATTCAAAATCCTTGAAGAACTGTGTTTCTGGTTTCCCTTCTGTTGAAAAATGGCCAATAAGTGAGTTAATTCAGTGTGGTTTAACACTTGAATTAGAGTCTGATGACTTTTAAAATTAGAATTCTACAAAGTGAAGTTTTGTCAGAGTTAATTAAGACACAATGGGTGACTGTTTCTGTATCTCTATATATACTGAGCACTATGGGGGTTATACATGGAACTCCCTTTCAATAAGAAATGTCAGAAAGCAAAAAAAAAAAGATTTAGCAAATTCTGGATAATTCACAAAATTGTTTCATTTCGCTCAGTTAATTATGCCCCCTTCAAAGAAGTGAAAGCATTTTGCTTTGCTGCTGTCTGTCGGTCGGTACATGTATGTTGGTCCATTTCGTTTCCTTTAATATTCTTCACAACCGTTGCACATACTGAGATGAAATTTGGTATACAGATACATCAGGTGTATATCTAGGCCAAGTTCTGTTTTGGATATGATCTCGCCATTATTGACAGTAATGCCCCTTGGACTTAAAAAAAACTTATTTGCAGTTTCCATACATTTTCATCACAGAAATTGCACATACTGAAATAAAATTTGGTATACAGATTTATCAGCTGAATATCTAGCTCAAGCTCTTTTTTTATGTACAATCAGACCATTGTTGTCAGAGTTATGCCCCCTGTACTACTTATTTGCAGTTTCTTTGCAGAGGTTGAACATTTTGAAATTAAATTTAATAAACAGATTTATCAACTGAATGTCTAGACAAGTTTAGTTATGAAAAATTCCAATTTGAGGGAGGGGGCATAAGTGTTTTACAAACAGCTCTTGTTTTTTGTTATACCTATTTATTAAGGAATTCATTAAATGGCTATACTTGTATATTATTCAAACCCCTGCATATGAAAAAAAGCTTACAAATGAAATATATAGATCATGATATATTGTGGGTTTTTACTTTTTTTGTATGATAAAATTTTTAAGCATATAAATTAAAAAATAGAATGAAATATTATTACGTTCCCCAAACAAAGTTTGAAAACATATCAATTCACTTTGCTTCTGTTGTGGCAATTTCATACCTTTTTAACTCTACTGGTCAGAAATCAGAAGAGCTTATGTGATAGTAAGGTGTCCATCGTCGTGTCTTTCATAGCTGTCTGTCTGTCTGTTAACAATTTTTAGGTCACCTGAGTAAACTATTGACCTATTGCTATCTGTTTTCGTCCGTCGTCGCCCGTCGTGCGTCGTGCGTCAACATTTGAACATTTTCAGCTTCTTCTCTGCAACCACTGAACCAATTTCAACCAGATTTGGCACAAAGCATCTATGGGTGAAGGGGAACAAAAATTGTGAATTTCATGATCCCTGCCCCCCTGGGGCCTGAGGGGTGGGGCCAAAACCACTAAAATTATTGCAATCTTTAAAAATCTTCTTCTTTACTCCTGGGCATCAAGCAGTCAAACTGTTTGCATGATTGTAATCAGCAATGAGTCCTCTACCAAAATTGTAAAATTCATGGCCCTGGGGTCAGGGGTTCTAGTGCTAGGGTGGGGCTAAATAAGTATACAGTGAAAATGCATTATTTCTTTTAAAATCTTCTTCTCTGCTCCTGGGTATTAAATAAACTAATTAAGTACAAAGTTATGATGAGCAAGAGTGTCTCTACCAAAATTGTGAATTTTATGGCCCCAGGGTCAAGGGTTCTGGTGTGTTGAGGGGGGGGGGGGGGGGCTCTATTGATTATATAGTGAAAATACATGAATTCTTTGAAAACCTTCTTCTCTGCTCCTAGGTATTAAATAAACTCACTAAGTGCATATTTATGATGAGAAAGAGTGCCACTACCAAAACTGTGAAATTCATGGCCCGTGGTTGATGGGTTCTGGTGTTGGGGGGGGGGGGGCTCTATTGATTATATAGTGAAAATACATGAATTGTTTGAAAACCTTCTTCTATGCTCCTAGGTATTAAATAAACTAACTAAGCACATAGTTATGATGAGCAAGAGTGCCTCTTCCAAAATTGTGATTTTTATGGTCCCAGGGTCAAGGGTTCTTGTGTTAGGGGGGGGGGGGGCTATATTTATTATATAGCAAAATTACATTAATTCTTTGAAAATCTTCTTCTTTGCTCCTAGGTATCAAATAAACTAACAAAGATAATAGTTATGATGAGCTAGAGTGCCTCTACCAAAATTGTGAATTTTTTGACCCCAGGGTCAAGGGTTCTGGTGTTGGGGGAGGGGTGGGGCTCTATTGATTATATAGTGAAAATACATAAATTCTTTGAAAATCTTCTTCTCTGCTCCTAGGTATTAAATAAACTAACTAAGTGCAAAGTTATGGCGAGAAAGAGTTCCTCTACCTAAATTGTGAAATTCATGGCCCTGGGGTCGGGGGTTCTAGTGCTAGGGCGGGGCTAAATAAGTGTACAGTGAAAATGCAATATTTCTTTTAAAATCTTCTTCCCTGCTCCTGGGTATTAAATAAACCAACTAGGTACATAGATATGATGAGCAAGAGTGTCTCTACCAAAATTGTGAATTTTATGGCCCCAGGGTCAAGGGTTCTGGTGTTGGGGGGGGGGGCTCTATTGATTATATAGTGAAAATACATGAATTCTTTGAAAATCTTCTTCTCTGCTCCTCGGTATTAAATAAACTAACTAAGTGCATAGTTATGATGAGAAAGAGTTCCTCTACCAAAATTATGAAATTCATGGCCCTGGGGTCAGGGGTTCTAGTGCTAGGGTGGGGCTAAATAAGTGTACAGTGAAAATGCATTATTTCTTTGAAAATCTTCTTCCCTGCTCCTGGGTATTAAATAAACCAACTAAGTACATAGATATGATGAGCAAGAGTGTCTCTACCAAAATTGTGAATTTTATGGCCCCAGGGTCAAGGGTTCTGGTGTTGGGGGGGGCTCTATTGATTATATAGTGAAAATACACGAATTCCTTGAAAATAGTCTTCTTTGCTCCTATTGGTATTAAATAAACTAAGTGCAAAGTTATGATGAGAAAGAGTGCCTCTTCCAAAATTGTGAATTTTATGGTCCCAGGGTCAAGGGTTCTGGTGATGGGGTGGGGTTCTATTGATTATATAGTGAAAATTCATTAAATCTTTGAAAATGTTCTTCTCTGTCTCAGGGTATGAAGTAGATGAACTACCTATATACTTATGTAGTAATGATGATCAAGTGCCCTAATCTTGCAGAATTGGGTATTTTAAGGCACCAGGGTCAGGGGTGGGGGTGGGGGCTCTACTTATATACTGAAAATGAATTTATTGTTTGAAATCTGCTCCTTTTTATTTATAAAATATTTATTTATTTCTTTTGATAGGCAATTTTAAGTGTGCTTTTTAAAAATTTGTGCAATGTTAGGACCTAGGGTCAGGGGTTTATGTCACAGTGTTAGGGGCACTTCTGATTATTGCTGAATATTACTGATTAGTTGGAGTGCATTTTTGTTCCCCTACCCTGCGTATGGGTATTCAGTTACCAAGCTAAGCAACTGTTAATTGTATTGTTATGATGATCAATGGTGCCTCTTTCAAAATTGTGAATGCCATATAGCATCTGGCTTAAAACATGAATCAAATTCAATACACTGTAACTGGAAAGTTGTTGCATAATGCTCAGGTGACCTATAAGGCCCGTGGGCCTCTTGTTAAAAATGCTACTCCTCCCTCAGTTTTGGTCTGATTTCAATATAACTTGGCGCAAAAGTAGACTACACTGACTACACTTAGAAATTCAAACTAGTGCATCGGTTTTTGATTTTGATGAACAGTGTTGCCATGGTAACTAAAAATAAAAATTTATGTGAAATTCCTTCAAAACGCTACCCCTAGTATTTTGGTTTGATTTCAACATAACTTGGCACACAAGGAGACTACACTAAGAAACATAAACTAGTGTATCTGTTTTTATTTTGCAGAATGATGTTGCTATGGTTACTAAAAAAAGAAATATCTGTTTTAATTCCCTTAAAAACGCTACTTCTCCTACAGCTTTGGTCTGATTTTAATGTAACTTGGCAACACACTAAGATACCTAAACTAGTGTATTGGTTTTTGATATTGACGAATTGCGTTTCCATGGTTACTTTTAATAGATATTTTTGTGAAATTACTTTAAAACGCTACTTCTCCTACAGTTTTGTTCTGGTTTTAATATAACTTGGTACACAAGAAGACTACACTAAAATACATAAATGAGTGCATTGGTTTTTAGCTCTACTTGTCAGACCAGAAGAGCTTATGCGATGGAACGGTGTCCATCTTCCAGCCTCTGTCTGTCTGTCTAGCTGTCCGTCTGTCTGTAAACAATTTTCAAAATGCTACTCCTTACAGTTTTGGTCCTGTTTCAATATAATTTGGCACATAAGTAGACTACACTAAGTATATAAACTTGTGCATCGTTTTTTGAGTTCTCTGAATGGTGTTGCCATGGTTACTAAAAAATACCAATTTTTGAGAAATTCCTTTAAACCGCTAGTTTTCATACACTTGTGGTCTTATTTCAATATAAATTAGCATAGTACATGTAGTAGAATACATTAAGATACATGAACAAGTGCATTGGTTTTTGATTTCGATGAACGGTGTTGCCATGCTGACTAAAAAGAGAAATGTCTGTGAAATACCTTTAAAATGCTACTCCTCCTACAGTTTTGGTCTTACTTCAATATGCATGTAATTTGACACACAAAAAGACTCAATTAAGATGCTTTAACTTGTGCATTGGTTTTTGATTTCGCTGAATCATGTTGCCATGGTTACTAAAAATAGAAATTTTGAAAAAAATCTTTAAAACACTACTCCACCTTCAGATTTGGTCTGTATTCAAGTAGAATACACAAAGATTTATATATTCGTGCATCATTTTTAGCTCACCTGAGCCGAAGGCTCAAGTGAGCTTTTCTGATCACATTTTGTCCGGCGTCCGTCTGTCCGTCTGTCCGTCTGTCTGTCCGTCTGTCCGTCTGTCTGTCTGTAAACTTTTCACATTTTCGACTTCTTCTCAAGAACCACTGGGCCAATTTCAACCAAACTTGCCACAAAGCATCCTTGGGTGAAAGGGATTCAAGTTTGTTCAAATGAAGGGCCACGCCCTTATTCAAGGGGAGATAATTGGGAATTAATGAAAATTTGGTGGCATGTTTTAAAAATCTTCTTCTCAAGAACCACTGTGCCAGGAAAGATGAAACTTATGGGGTAACATCCTCAGGAAGTGTAGATTCAAGTTTGTTCAAATCATGACCCCCGGGGGTAGGGCGGGGCCAAAATGGCTGACCAAAGTTTTACATAGAAATATATTGGAAAATTCTTTAAAAATCTTCTTCTCAAGAACCACTGTGCCAGGAAAGATGAAACTTATGGGGTAACATCCTCAGGTAGTGTAGATTCAAGTTTGTTCAAATCATGACCCCCGGGGGTAGGGCGGGGCCAAAATGGCCGACCAAAGTTTTACATAGAAATATATTGGAAAATTCTTTAAAAATCTTCTTCTCAAGAACCACTGTGCCAGGAAAGATGAAACTTATGGGGTAACATCCTCAGGTAGTGTAGATTCAAGTTTGTTCAAATCATGACCCCCGGGGGTAGGGCGGGGCCAAAATGGCCGACCAAAGTTTTACATAGAAATATATAGGAACATTCTTTAAAAATCTTCTTCTCAAGAACCACTGTGCCAGGAAAGATGAAACTTATAGGGTAACATCCTCAGGTAGTGTAGATTCAAGTTTGTTCAAATCATGACCCCCGGGGGTAGGGCGGGGCCAAAATGGCAGACCAAAGTTTTACATGGAAATATATAGGAAAATTCTTTAAAAATCTTCTTCTCAAGAACCACTGTGCCAGGAAAGATGAAACTTATGGGGTAACATCCTCAGGTAGTGTAGATTCAAGTTTGTTCAAATCATGACCCCCGGGGGTAGGGCGGGGCCAAAATGGCCGACCAAAGTTTTACATAGAAATATATTGGAAAATTCTTTAAAAATCTTCTTCTCAAGAACCACTGTGCCAGGAAAGATGAAACTTATGGGGTAACATCCTCAGGTAGTGTAGATTCAAGTTTGTTCAAATCATGACCCCAGGGGGTAGGGCGGGGCCAAAATGGCCGACCAAAGTTTTACATAGAAATATATTGGAAAATTCTTTAAAAATCTTCTTCTCAAGAACCACCGTGCCAGGAAAGATGAAACTTATGGGGTAACATCCTCAGGTAGTGTAGATTCAAATTTGTTCAAATCATGACCCCAGGGGGTAGGGCGGGGCCAAAATGGCCGACCAAAGTTTTACATAGAAATATATTGGAAAATTCTTTAAAAATCTTCTTCTCAAGAACCACTGTGTCAGGAAAGATAAAACTTATGGGGTAACATCCTCAGGTAGTGTAGATTTAAGTTTGTTCAAATCATGACCCCCGGGGGTAGGGCGGGGCCAAAATGGCTGACCAAAGTTTTACATAGAAATATATAGGAACATTCTTTAAAAATCTTCTTCTCAAGAACCACTGTGCCAGGAAAGATGAAACTTATAGGGTAACATCCTCAGGTAGTGTAGATTCAAGTTTGTTCAAATCATGACCCCCGGGGGTAGGGCGGGGCCAAAATGGCAGACCAAAGTTTTACATGGAAATATATAGGAAAATTCTTTAAAAATCTTCTTCTCAAGAACCACTGTGCCAGGAAAGATGAAACTTATGGGGTAACATCCTCAGGTAGTGTAGATTCAAGTTTGTTCAAATCATGACCCCCGGGGGTAGGGCGGGGCCAAAATGGCAGACCAAAGTTTTACATAGAAATATATTGGAAAATTCTTTAAAAATCTTCTTCTCAAGAACCACTGTGCCAGAAAAGATGAAACTTATGGGGTAACATCCTCAGGTAGTGTAGATTCAAATTTGTTCAAATCATGACCCCAGGGGGTAGGGCGGGGCCAAAATGGCCGACCAAAGTTTTACATAGAAATATATTGGAAAATTCTTTAAAAATCTTCTTCTCAGGAATGACAAAGGCATAACGGGCATAATTCATCAAATTTATCTTGAAGCATCCTCAGGTAGTGTAGATTCAAGTTTGTTCAAATCATGACCCCCGGGGGTAGGGCGGGGCCAAGATGGCCGACCAAAGTTTTACATAGAAATATATTGGAAAATTCTTTAAAAATCTTCTTCTCAAGAATGACAGAGCCATAATTCATCAAATTTATATTGAAGCATCCTCAGGTAGTGAAAATTCAAGTTTGTTCAAATTATGACCCCCGGGGGTAGGGTGGGGCCAAATGGCCGACCAAAGATTCACATAGAAATATATAGGAAAATTCTTTAAAAATCTTCTTCTCAAGAATGACAAACCCATAATTCATCATACTTATATGGAAGCATCTTCAGGTAGTGAAGATTCAAGTTTGTTCAAATCATGACCCCCCGGGTGTAGGGCGGGGCCAAAAAGGCCGACCAAAGTTTTACATAGAAATATATAGGAAAATTCTTTGAAGAATAGCAAATTCATGATTGATCATGGGATTACTTTGGATTTTTACTTTTCAATAATAAACCAATTTCTACTTTTTCATAGCTACAGTACTCAGGTGAGCGATGTGGCCCATGGGCCTCTTGTTTTTGTTTTCGATGGACAGTGTTGCCATGGTTATTAAAAATATTCCGGTATATATTTTTAGCTCACCTGAGCCGAAGGCTCAAGTGAGCTTTTCTGATCACATTTTGTCCGTCGTCCGTCCGTCTGTCCGTCCGTCTGTAAACTTTTGACATTTTCGACTTCTTCTCAAGAACCACTGGGCCAATTTTGACCAAACTTGGTACAAAGCATCCTTGGGTAAAGGGGGCTTTAAATTGTTAAAATGAAGGGACATATCCCCTCGCAAGGGGAGATAATCAAGAAAAGACAAAAATAGGGTGGGGTCATTAAAAAATCTTCTTCTCAAGAACCACTGGGCCAGTAAAGCTGAAACTTATGTGGAAGCATCCTGGGGTAGTGTAGATTCTAAATTGTTCAAATCATGACCCCCGGGGGAAGGGCGGGGCCACAATGGGGAATCAAAGTTTTATATAGAAATATATAGGAAAAATCTTTGAAAATCTTCTTCTCAAGAACCACTGGGCCAGAAAAGCTGAAACTACAGTGGAAGCATTCTGGGGTAGTTTAAATTCTAAATTGTTCAAATCATGACCCCCAGGGGAAAAGCGGGACCACAATGGGGAATCAAAGTTTTACATAGAAATATATATGAAAAATCTTTGAAAATCTTCTTCTCAAGAACCACTGGGCCAGAAAAGCTGAAACTTACGTGAAAGCATCCTGGGGTAGTGTAGATTCTAAATTGTTCAAATCATGACCCTCGGGGGAAGGGCGGGGCCACAATGGGGAATCAAAGTTTTATACAGAAATATATAGGAAAAATCTTTGAAAATCCTTGAAAATCTTCTTCTCAAGAACCACTGGGCCAGAAAAGCTGAAATTTTTTTGAAAGCATCCTGGTATAGTGTAGATTCTAAATTGTTCAAATCATGACCCCCGGGGAAGGGCGGGGCCACAATGGGGAATCAAAGTTTTATATAGAAATATATAGGAAAAATCTTTGAAAATCTTCTTCTCAAGAACCACTGGGCCAGAAAAGCTGAAACTTATGTGGAAGCATTCTGGGGTAGTTTAAATTCTAAATTGTTCAAATCATGACCCCCGGGGGAAGGGCGGGGCCACAATGGGGAATCAAAGTTTTACATAGAAATATATATAGGAAAAAGCTTTGAAAATCTTCTTAATAACAACTGGGCCAGAAAAGCTGAAACTTATATATGGAAGCATCCTGGGGTAGTGTAGATTTCAAATTGTCTAAATTATGATCAGTGGGTTAGGGTGGGGTCACAATATGTATTACAAGGGGTAAATCTAGTAGAGTACAGAATGGCCAAAGCTTCTCAGGTGAGCGATGTGGCCCATGGGCCTCTTGTTTTTAAAAATTCTTTTTAAAGGCTACTCCTCCTACAATTTTGGTCTGATTTCAATAAAACCTGGCTCACCAGTAGGCTACACTAAGATATATAATTTAATTTATTGACTGAGTTCGAGGGCAACATTGGGTTCGAGGGTCTGACAAAACGCATTTTGCCCGAGAACTCTGTCAATAAATGTTTTGTTTTACCTTTCATTTAATTTTATTTCTTTTTTTGGACCTACATGTATTTTGTACTATACATGTATTCCGTGACGTAAAATAAGTCCTGTCAATTTTTAACACTAACGAATGAAAACAAGATTAAGCTCCCTCCATTCTGTGATGTAAGGGACCAACATCTCTCAGAGTGGTCCAACATCTTACTCAGCGGTCTAACATCGTTTTTTTTTATGCCCGCTCAACAAAACATAAAAAATGTTAGACTTTTTCGTAAACAATTGTATTGGAACAATTTTAAAAGGTATAACAATTATTGGTTATTGAACGCTAACAGGTCAGACGTTAATTTGAATACCGATACTGTATTTGATGTCAAAACTCGGTATAAAAACCATAGAAAAAACATAGTTAAAGAAATTTGCAGGCATCTTTGTTAGTGTAGATTCAAGTATTCAAGTTTGTTCAAATCAATCCCCCCTCTATTAGCCAGAGTGCTCAGGTGAGCGATATGGCCCATGGGCCTCTTGTTTTTAATAATATTAATAAGTATTGTTTAGAGAAAAAATGTCAGGAAAATACATTATTTGAAAAAATAGATAGACCAAGTAGAAATGTCTTTAAAGTGTTTAAAATACTAGTATATGTACATGTATATATAAGCGTCATAATTTATTCTTATGTATTGATATTATATTTTTATTCATGTGTGTGTATTTGTTTCTCCAACAGGTATGAGAGTGGGAGAGAGAGAGGTGTATGTGTTTTGCAATTACTTTAATAATAATTAATTTGAAAAAAAAGTACATGATAAAAAAGGGGGGACATAATAGAAATTTTATTCCTGAAGCGATATTGAATCATTATTAATTTTCTTCATTAATTAGTCCTGTATAATTTTTAATTTTTGCTAGTCATATATACATGTATGTTAGAAGGACTTATTCTGCATGTGCATGCATATGAATACTAAAGCATCTTTCAATAATTTATATTTTTAAACAAAGTAAACCTAGGTTGCATAAGTCTTAATTTTTGAATTTGTCTATTATTATCAAAATATTGTTACATGTATTAGATTAATTCAATTAAGTGTAAAACGAGTACCATGTAGAATTTTCGAATTTGTAATTAAAAAAACAATTACTTTTACCATTTTATTTACAGAATTGTTTATCAAAAACTATTAAAAAACATTCAAAAATGTATTACATATTAGCCTGTGGTTATATGTATGTATGTCTCTTTTACAATTTATGGATATATATAATGTAGTACATTTATTGAAATAAGCATGCATTGCTGTTTATTTGGTTTATATTGAATAATTGTATCATACTGTCTGATGTACCTTATGGCAAAATGAAATTAATAAAGAATTGACAATTTAAAAAAAAAAGATGTATTTTACACTGTTTCGGCATTAAGAACCTAACCCGCTTTTTCATCCAATCAGCAGCTGCTAAATTTTCTATTAAGTTTTTGTTTCTGTTAAGATTTTATGTCCATGCAGTAACTCCATGAGCTGACTAATTAGCCAATGAAAAAGGGCGATTAGGTTCTAAGTAAGTTAGATCATATTAAGTAAATTTTTAGTGATTAAGAAAGGGGCTCGGTCGCTTTGCTCCCTCCAACCCTTCTTAACCACTAAAATTTTACTTATAAATATGATCTAACTATTATACTTTGACCATGATCCATTACCAAAGGATTTTTAATACTGTTCGTTATCATCTTTTTGAAAGTTTGACGATCGTCTGGCCTGTCAACATTCGACCTTAGACAGATTGAAAACAAGTTTATTTAATCAACTATTTAATCAACCTTGGATAAGCGAATAGCTAATTTTATGGAAAAAGCAAATAAAGTATATACCAAGTTGCAGGTGTAATTACTCATGTCACTTATTTTAATTTCGTTATGTATGCGCACGGTGTTGGTGTCAGTTTCGGTAACGTCAAAATGACGTTATTTTACGTGAAGTTCTGGAAAATTAATTTGGCGTTGCTTTTTTACGAAGAAAAAATAAAAACCAAGTAATACCGCCAATTACATGTCATTAAACTCTCATAAGTAGTTCAATGTGGATATATATCATAATGACAAATAGATTATTTTATTATGTTATTTTTTCAATATTTGTTGAAAGGGTCTCGAGTAAAGGTAAAATTGTTTTCATGATTTTATAAACTTGGTTTTATTTAATATTTATGAGTTAATCTTAATTGATCCCGGGATTAAATGAAATTCTCTTCTGGTCGGGTATTATCATGGATTGTCTTACAAAATATCAACTGTATTTGACTAATAAAATCATATAATCATATAGTCTATATAAAATGATTAAAATTTGTCTGTTTCGATCTGCGAGAAAAGGTCTTTTACAGGTCGAGGAAACTATTTTCTGTGACGTCGGAATAAATTTACATGTTAAATGAGGAACCAACGTGACTGAGTAATCGACCAATCAACTCAATGACTTGCGTTATGGGTTACTACTAAATTACTACGTGTGTTTCTAAAAGTCATTTTTTGAAATCGCTCTCGGAAAGACGTGATGCATTTTTCCAAGCATTTTACACGCTTAATATAATATGTACATTATTATCTACTAATCCCATGCTCACATTTACATACAAATGATTAACAATGAACAAATTAGGGTATTCTCCACTCCATTGTACAAGTCCGTTTGTTTACATGTTTCCCAGTGCTGTACTGTCAGTGAAAAGTCAATCTCACGTGGCTATTCATCGGTAAAAAAAACGCCCAACTCTGAGGTGTGCTCACGTATTGACAATGTTTACAACGTATACAACTTTTAAACATACATTATGCTACTCAATACACGTTCTATGATCAATGCACATGAGAATGAAAATATAGAAGTAAATTTTTAAAAAAACGTGCAACTCAAGCCCTTTTTGTATATGCATTTAAATTTAAATTTCTAGTTACAAATAACTGAGCAACAATTAACTAATTCAGCTAGTTACATGGCAAATTTACGATTACATGTATCAAGTACTGGAGTCCTTTATTTTTTACTTGTGCAGCCTTTGTGAGCTCGGTATTTCAAAGAACTATTTAACAAAGAAAACTGACTTTGTTTGTTAATGTGAGCATGAGAATTCTTGATTAGTACCTAGTCTTCGTATTTTTCTCAAACACGTTTCAAAAAATTGTAAATTGACTTTCCAGCAGTCAATTGAAATCGAATCCTAAATTTCCCTTAACCCACGTGTTTGTAATAAAAATAAACATGTAGTAGACCATCATGCTTTTCGGCTCATTCACTGGATTGGACCATTGTTTGCTGTGAGCACCTTTGTGCGCAATGACAACAATATCCATATAAGGTAGTTTCCTTGACCTGTTTTAGTTTAATAAAAAATCTAAAGGGAAATATATACACGTATCATAGTGGCCGTACTTTGATGCAGATATTTTAGGTCTAAACTCTCTGTGTCCTTTTCGGGTGGAAAATATATCATTTAAATATCTCAAGTAATTTAAATTTGAAATCATAATTATTATCCTAAAATAACTTTTGGTTTGCGTGATTTTTTTTCTTGTCTTAATTTGGACTCTAAATGGTACAAGGATAGTTATATACTTATACAATGTACTACAATATACAGTGCGCATGTTTTACTTACATGTATATAAATACAATTTTCAAAAACTAAAGTTAATCTTAAAAATAATCATTATTGGTACATTTGTATCCATATCAGGCTCATCAGCAATAAGAGTTAGTTTAATTGGGGAAAATATCTTTTGACGCTTTAGATGACGTTTTATGCATTGAAAATAATAGCGTAATAACGTCAAAACGCCAATTTTTTACGTGTGTGACATTTATGTTGACTTTTATATTTTGTTAGGATTTTGTCATCATTCCATTGAAAATTATTTTGGAATATACTAGTACCTTTTTGAAAAGATGCACATTTCATAAAAATCTTGTAATTTTCAATATGTCTCTTTCTATTGGATATACATATGATTTATCTTACCACATTAATACAATTATAGTTAGATTTGTTACTTTTGGACAATGTGTGACATTTATGTTGACTTTGTAAAAAGCCTGTAAAACAAATACTGCTTTATACAATCAACTCAGTTTCATATCTAAATAAAGTATTGATTTTTCACATTTTGTATTTAATGTTGTTTAGTGCCAAATTAGAAAAATGATTCTTAAAATGAAGGTAATTGCTGGAGTTTAGCATTTAAATGTGACGTTTTTGCCGTCAAATTCAGTTGTGACATACAGCTTACATGTAGTACATATATGTGAAACAGCAATTATAATTAAATTTTAAGACACCGCAAGTTAAATATTTGTCTAGAGATCTTTTCCTTAATAACATGGCAACATTTTGTAGAAATTCGAATAATTTTCAACATAAATTTTTCACCCAGCATTACAAAATTAGCCATTTTACGGATCTTAAAAACTTTGTGACATTGAAACTCCAAACTTTGTGACACACCACCTCATTCAACATCCTCACTGTAAATCGGCTGAATACCAGAAATCCAACATACATCTCAACCCAAAATATGTCTTTTATATAAAATATAGTTCTTAACACACAAAAAGAATTATTGAGATGTATTTTAAAAATAGATTTAGCTCATGTAATCATTATTCTAATAACTGAGGACTTTTTTGGTGTATCCCAAATTTCGTCGATTAACGCGCGTCTACACCTCTGTCTTGGATTTTGAGCGACGCGTTCAGAGCATACGGATTGAATGACATAAAAATTTCAAGTATTTACATCATTTACTTCAAATTCTGAATTTTTCTGCCAAATTTTATGTTTGTATTGTTTGTTTTATGAAAATTATCAACATTTTTTTATTGCGTGTGCGACGCCCCTGTTACCGGTCTACATGCGTTTTTCACGTAATTGACGGAATGTTCAAATTAATATCTTTGACAAATGGATTTTTTTATCAATAGTTTTGTTTAAATGTATTAAGTATACAATTACCGACCGAATGATATATAGTTTTCATATAGTGAATTGTTTTAAAATTATGAAAATAGCGCAAATGCCGCCGCAATAGTAATTTTTAACTTTTTGACACCAACATAGTAAATCATATTATATTAAAAATGAAAGCACCTGCTATGTTTTTCTAAAAGAAAGAAATGTCTTAGAATTAAAAAAATGTACACAAGGATCAATTGCATCATGTGTAGTAGTTTCTTTCCGTCCAAAGAAGGTAGATTTTGAGCTGGATTTCCAGCTTGTCTTGTGAGGGATGGCTACACTTCAAATCAGCCTCTGATAATATTGGCTTAAAAGAAAACAAGTTGTAAGCTATTACATATTTATTATGGAGAAACCGCAACTTACGTACTATATCAACAGATAACAATAAAATAATTAATTTTACAAATAATAGTCAAATTATTAATAACATTTCATTATTATTTTTCAGCATAATTACATTTCAGTTGCGGTAACCTTTTAAGTATATAAACATGAATATTATTAACATAAAGATGATTGAATTTACATGTACGTACCTTAAAAGATGGTATTGTATATTGTTTAACGTCCCTCTCGAGATTTTTTCACTCATATGGAGACGTCACCGTATACCCTCTAGAAATGAAGTGGGCTGGTTGCGACAGAGTCCCAAATCTTGGAAAAATATCTCCAAAGCATTTTTGGTATATGTGCACATGTAATAATTAAATTATGATTAATACTTAATAACAATCGTAATTATCTATTCTTTAGTGTGTATCTTAGCACAAATCTCAAAAGGTGCATAGTCAGAGATTTGAAGTTAATACTTTCATAAATTTTCTGTATAAGTAAGTAAAATATTTTATTAGAGTGATATGTGTATATACATTTATTTTTAACATTCGTTATACAATTAAAAATAATATATGTTCAACACCCGGCCCATCGGACCTATAAGTCCCTTTTATCAATTTATATACATTACAATTTACATGCGTGTGATTTTTCTTTGTCTTAAATTATTGCTTTATAAATAAAATTTGCAGATTGGCGAGCTCGAAAAGTGAGTTAACAGATATTTAAAGAGAACATTGAAATCATTATATTGTAAATTTGAAATTCCAATATTTCCTAGAAGGTCCTGTCTACAGAATTTATATAGATCACATAACACTGCAAATAGCACTGCAAATTCCAAGGGGAGATGGGGGGGGGGGTGCGGGACACCCTCTAGATCCGTGCATGTAAAACGTACAGATTTAAGTTGCTTTATAAAATGTTTATATATATATATTGGCGTCAGAAGCAAATTGAAAGTGTGGGGGGGGGCTAAGTCTAAGAAATATTTTTTGAACCTCCCAAAAAAACCTGACAAGCCAAAAAAAATCCTATTTCGGGGGGGGGGGGGGGGGGGAGGTTGCATGGTTCGAAGTTTAAGTACCAACAAATTTTCTTCCAAACACCACAAACACCATCACTTTTACCAATTTTAAAGCCCCCCCCCCCCCCCCCCCCCGGTTCCGACGCCTATGATATATATGTATATATATAAAGGTAGTTAAGTCCTGAGTAGGTATTCAAACCGACTTGGGTGTTGTTAGTCTCGTTCAACCAGACGCTCGGCTATCTCCGTAAACTGGTCGGAGATTTACGGAGACAGCCGAGGGTTGAACGAGACTAGGGTGTTGTTGCAATTTTTTTTTTTATAGAAATGATTGGACTTTTTGTGAGACTTTGAGTATTTAGGGTAAATAAAGAGTCAATCGATGAGAATAATGGAATCTTATTCGACGTTAGAATGTGTCAACAAACGAGTTGCCGCTCTTTATGACCTGCATTATATATAAAAATCAAAGAACTGAGGGTACTGATATAATGTGAAATTAGGAAAAAATAGGGTGTTTTCTTTTCTAATCCATTTTTTAAATATTAATTTGAAATTGCCAAAGATTTAAATTAGTGGTATTTCAATTCCTCGAAAAAAATTAACCATGAATAATTTTTTTGCTTAATAAATATAACCTATGATATTATTTTCCATGCTATATTATTATGGTGGCATTCTCAAGAAGTATAAAATTCAAGCTCCCCCCCCCCTAACTCCAGTTAACTAGTCAATATACTCAACTGAGCGATGTGG
The DNA here is from genome assembly GCF_032062105.1 of Saccostrea cuccullata. Taxonomy (NCBI): domain Eukaryota; kingdom Metazoa; phylum Mollusca; class Bivalvia; order Ostreida; family Ostreidae; genus Saccostrea; species Saccostrea cuccullata. The sequence continues at coordinate 76,626 of NW_026925790.1, forward strand.
CCTCACTTTTCTGTTCTTCAGAGAATTTTTGATATAGTATTCTAATGTAAAATTTTGAACTTCTTTAATTCATAAAAAGAAAAATGTTTTATATATTTTCCTACATATTACTACAGTTTGTGAAAAATTGATCCCCCATTGTCGCCGGCCCTTCCCCCACCCCAGGTCATGATTATTTTTTTTCTATACATACAAGTGCAGAGCTCTGATAAGAGTGCGTACATTTGTTTAGAAGGAGGCGACTTACAGGAAATTGGAAAAATTGTATTTAGTTTCTTTTCATTTACTTTTAAGTAGCATCAAATAACATAGTATAAACTTAAAAATCTGTTTATCTTTTAAAAAAAAAACAAAAAAAAAACCTTGCAGCTTATCGTCTCTCTCTCTCTCTCTTTCTCTTTCTCTCTCTCTCTCTCTCTCTCTCTCTCTCTCTCTGTCTCTCTCTCTCTCTCTGCCGAATAAGAATGTTGAATTTATAAGAAGATAAGACTCATTTCCTATATAAATTTTATGAAAATATGTTGTTTACTCTTTGAAGTTAAATAAGTGAAGTTATTCTACGTACCGGTAATTCTCCGATTTCCATGTAACAAAACTGAAGGCACATAAGAAAGCATGATTGAGATAGAGGGGGAACTTTAAGTATTGTGTAAAAACAAACACACCGCAAACATATGGTTTGTTTTTGTGACGATGATGAAATGTCCTTCAAAATATTACTCGCCACTACATGTTTTCGTTTCACTTTTTATTCAAAGAATTTCAAAGGTTACATCTAATCGCTAAACTATCAAAACTAAGACTCTCTCTGATACACAACTCACATCTCATCTCTTTCCCCTAAACTCCGCCCACATTTATAAAGATATCCAATGAAACTCAAATGTAACATCAAAGGAAAGAATGGTTGACATAAATTTCTACAGAATTCTCTGGACAGGAAATGGTCAAGCTTTTATCTCTACTCTAAACATATAACTAACAATACTGTCATTGATACTGTGGGACGGAGGGGGAAGAGATGTCAAATTTGATAAATACAACACAGATGCTGAAACATGAAAGTAAAAGTAAAATACACAAAATCACTCCTTGACATTTTCCAGACTCTTCAAACTCACTCTCTCTTTCTCTCTCTCTTTCTGCGCGTGTGTGTGAAAGGGGGTTGAGAGTTTTAAGGTGATAGTGTGTGATTAAGTTTGTGTGGAATGGGGGTTCTCTCCTCTGATTAAAAATATATTATATATTGTGACATGTATATAGTGTGTATGTAATATGACCCTTTATAACAGACTGGGACCAATCGCCCTTGTGGGATATAATAGCCCGTTTGGCCTATTGTATGCGGTTTGGAAAAAATTCTTTTTCTGCAACCATACAAGTCGTTAGAATAATTCCCAAGAAATATACAAATTTTCAAGGGATCCATCTCTTAAACAATGTTCACACAGATAACCTTGTCAACCAAAAGTCATTCCTTTATAAGTATCTTGATGCTGATTTATAAAATTAATTGCTAATAAAAATTTCCATTTTTTGCAATGTAAATTTATATTCCATTTCGGATATAATATCCCAAACAGGCTATTAACGATTGATCTCAACCTGTTTAAGATTTGTAAAGGACCGATTTCTTTCTAAGAGACAAAATCTGTTACAATATGTATTAATTAATAATTGATTATTCCATTAGCACATGACATCTTTTTTTTTTATAAGTAAGTGTACTACTTTCTCCATCAGCTACCACAATAAGAGATTTTTGATTTTACTGAAGTACCGGTACTTAAAATCAACCAAAATTGACACTTATTTAATCACAGTAAAAATTTTAAATCACTTTTATCATCTAATTAGAGGTCTTTTGATATTTTTATCATCGTCTGGAAGTCCCCTAAAGTTATTTGTGTATCCTCCTCCTTTCCAAAAAAAGTATATACATAAATAAAAAAAAGAATTTTTTCAACAGTCTAAACAAAATGATAATCAGTATTTACCTCTTTCTTATTTTTATATTTCATCATAGTTACAATATCAAATGCTGCAAGATCCCAAAAGAAGCAGCCTAGCAAATGGTCCGAGAAAAAGCGCTGCAACACACTTGATGTTCTCGCACGTCCCAGCGAGGATACATTCTCCAGCATAAAGCGCTTGAGCCAAAGCAAGATTCTTGTGGAGCCATATAGTTTATTTAAAGGGATCATGGTTCTCCGAAATGAGGACCTCAAGCGCGCTGCCATTCTACAATATCAAGTAGCGAGGCAACAAGGTCTTCAGTACTGGATCAAGGAATTCCGAAGGAATTGCCAGTGTGACATGTCAGAGAAATGGTTTGATGAAAATCTACCTTCTTTGGACGGAAAGAAACTACACATACTTAAAAAGTCTGGAGCCGCCTATGCTTCCGAATCATCGCACGACATACGTCTTGCAACCAATCCAAACATCAACATTATTCAAGAGAATGCAGCAGACAATGACACAGGAAATTTTTCTATGGGAAAAGAAGCAAGCTCTGTTGTACTAGTTGAGTCCTCAACTCCAGTGGAAAAGATGAAAGTAAGTGATGCTTCACCTGTCTCGATTGCACGGAATTCGCAAAGAATCCACGCCGAGGACAAGATACTAAACTCAAACAAAAGACCACCCTCGAGAATGAAATTGCAAATTTCTCAAAACCTTGAACGATCAGTGAATTTTAAGAGACATTTTGAAAAACCTTCTTGTCGTTGGCGCTCTTCTGGGGGAAACATATGCTGTTTCAGACAGGACTACGCTAGGAAGAGAAACTTGTCTGTTACAGTAAGTCAACCCTCGACAAAATTAAAGTCTTTTCAGCATTCAGAGTATTGCATGCTTTCAACTTGTTTTTCCTTGGATAAAAAAGTTAGACGTCATTGCACCAAGAGCCACATGCTGTCAATATTCCAGATGGTTTCAACAGATTCCAATAGTGTTGGTCAGTGTGTCCAAGCATTAAGGTGGCTATCAGAGCCGCCTTAGGGGAACGAGCTACCTTAGACGATGCAGTGCAAACAGTCAATCGGGCCGGTAAAATTCCACCGACAATATCTCTTAACCCACTGCATTCAGATTTATTTCACCAGACATGTCAGTTTTTAGAGGTTCAAGAGCCTGAAAATTTCACTCTTCATCCAGTGAATTCTCCAGCTGTACTGTTGTTTTGGAGATGCATCATGGTACTCTTGGACAAATGCAACCAAAGTCAGCAGAAGTATTTTTTTCATTTTAAATCAGTCAGTGAAACATCCATGCCATTTTGCAATCCCATTTCATTCAATACCCCAATTTCGTTGAATATTCAGTCAGACTCAGAGTTGCCATCAGATTTGGAAGAGTATACTTTGCCAGACGGAAGTACCTCTGATGACATGGAAGTAGCCGAACAGGGTGAATTACCTGCCGTGTTTGATAGCCACTTTCACTTGGATCGTTTAAGTAAGAAAACTGGGGAGTTACCAAAGGGCATACTGTAGAGGACGTTTTGCACTATAGTGATTCAAACTTTGTGTCGTGCAAGCCAACCATTCCTGTTAGTGTTGTTGGAGGGATCATTGTCTACAGTGAACCCGAGACATATCCTAACATATCTTTCACTTTGGAAGGACCTTGGAGAGTCGCTGTAGGAGTACATCCAAAACATTATAGATCATTATCTGATGAAAAGATGAGCTTACTGCATCAATTACTTCACCATCCAAAAGTTGATGCTCTAGGAGAATGCGGGTTAGACAGAAGTGTTTCGCCGTCTGAGTGGTCGCAGCAGGAAGAGGTATTCATTAAGATTTTAAGTCTTGCCAAGCCCTGCCAACCGCTAGTTTTACATCTTAGAGGGCCGGTGGGCGATGAGTATGGGTCAGATGTAAATGCAAGATGCATAATGTTAATGGAAAGGTATTGTAGCCGTGCACAGTGGATCCACGTCCATTGCTTTAAAGGAAAGGTAGACGTAGTAGAGATCTGGCTAACAAAATTTCCTAACACTTATTTTGGAGTCACAGCGGCTGTCCACACATTTGACGAAAACCAGATTACTGGTTTGAAGGCAATTCCAAGAAATAAGCTGGTACTGGAGTCTGATGCACCGTACTTTCCATTGGGTAGAGCTAAAGTCAGCATACCAGCATATCTAGGGGAGACTGCTTCGCTCGTTGCTGTTAATTTGGGTATTAGGCCTTCAGAACTCATGCAGGTCACTTTGGAAAACGCCCGGTACCTGTATAGACAGAAAGTTGGATACACACTGTAATATTCATATTAGAGAATGCTTTTGGGGAAAAAATAATACTTTTCATAAAAAATATATTTTGGAGTCTTCTTGAATCAGATTTCGTAATTGGAATCAGATTTCATAATAGGAATCAGATTTCGTATTTGGAGTCAGATTTCACTAGTGTTTAACAAAATTCATATTCGAATCTTTGCAAACAACAAAGGTCTTTCTGAGTAATATGTTGATATCTCTGATGTGTTATTGTTTTCCTCATATCAATATAAAAATAAACGGGACTATAGTAATCGATCAATTTTTCAATAAAATTGGAAGTAACTCTGATAACTAACGTTTTTCATTACGTTTCAAAATTTTTTCTTTGTTTGTGTCTTTTTTTCAGTTGCAAATGACTTCTATCTCTTTCATAACACATATGGAATATTTTGCCGATTTTTAAAAGCTATTTTGGACATAATTTGAGAAATACCTGTCGCATCTAGTTATTATTATTTTTCTTCCTGGAAAAATTTTGTCCACGAGTGATCTTGTAAACTCAAATCCGACTTAGGTGAAATATTTTAGGGTCATTAGGCATGTTATGTAGAGTTGCCGAACGAAGGTCATTCTGCGCACACGTGCTTGCAAGAGCTGGCACGTTCAACACGTGAAATGACCATTATAAAGTATATAGCCGTAACTTTTTAACTCACCTGAGCCGAAGGCTCAAGTGAGCTTTTCTGATCACATTGTGTCCGTCGTCCGTCCGTCCGTCCGTCTGTCTGTAAACTTTTCACATTTTCGACTTCTTCTCAAGAACCACTGGGCCAATTTTGACCAAACTTGGTACAAAGCATCCTTGGGTTAATGGAAATTTAAATTGTTAAAATGAAGTGACATATCCCCTCGCAAGGGGAGATAATCAAGAAAAGACAAAAATAGGGTGGGGTCATTAAAAAATCTTCTTCTCAATATGTGAAAGCATCCTAGGGTAGTGTAGATATTAAATTGTTCAAAATCATGAACCCCGGGGGAAGGGCGGGGCCACAATGGGGAATCAAAGTTTTACATAGGAATATATAGTAAAAACTTGGAAAATCTTCTTCTCAAGAACTACTGGGTCAGAAAAGCTGAATCTTATGTGAAAGTATTCTAGGGTAGTGTAGATATTAAATTGTTCAAATCATGACCCCCGGGGGAAGGGCGGGGCCAAAATGGGGAATCAAAGTTTTACATAGAAATATATAGGAAAAATCTTGGAAAATCTTCTTTTCAAGAACTACTGTGCCAGAAAAGCTGAATCTTATGTGAAAGCATCCTGGGTTAGTGTAGATTCTAAATTGTAAAAATCATGACCCCCGGGGGAAGGGTGGGGCCACAATGGGGAATCAAAGTTTTACATAGAAATATATAGGAAAAATCTTGGAAAATCTTCTTCTCAAGAACCACTGGGCCAGAAAAGCTGAAACTTATTTGTACATGGAAGGATCCTGGGGTAGTTGATTTCAAAATGTCTTAATTATGATCAGTGGGGTAGGGTGGGGATACATAATGTATTACAAGGTGGAAATCTGGTAAAGAACAGAATGGTCAAAGCTTCTCAGGTAAGCGATGTGGCCCATGGGCCTCTTGTTGAAATTTGCATTTAAAAATTGGAATAATAAAACCAGAAGCCTCTGTCGAAAAAACGTATCAGTTGGGAATTGAAACTTTACAACAGCAATAAATAGAATGATAAATAGAATGATAGAAAGATTGAGCTCTTTTTGTGGCAAGATATTGCAATAAGACAACAGCTGTAGGAGTAGCTGTTATAACATTTTTGGAGTGTTTTCAATTTTAGTAAATATGGCAACATTGTTCATCTAAATCAAAAATCGATAAATCGAATTATATATCTTAGTGTAATCTACCTCTTTGCCAAGTTATATTGAAATCAGACCAAAACTGTAGGAGGAGTAGCATTTTGAAAGTATTTCGTGGAAATTTCTATTTTTAGTTGCCAAGGCAAATCGTTCATCAAATCAAAAATCAATATACCGATTTATGTATCTTAGTTTAGTCTACTTGTGTGCCAACTTACATGTATATTGAAATCAGACAAAAACTGTAGGAGAAGTAGCATTTTGAAAGTATTTCTTAGAAATTTCTATTTTTAGTATCCACGGCAAATCGTTCATCGAAATCAAAAATCAATATACCGAAATATGTATCTTAGTTTAATACTCGGACCCAAGATATATTGAAATCAGACTGAAACTGTAGGAGGAGTAGCATTTTGAAAAAAAATGTTAACAGACAGACAAACAGACGGACGCCGGATGCATTACTATCGCAAAAGCTCTTCTGGTGTCTGACCAGTAGAGCTAAAAACAAACTCAGAATCTTCATTTGGCATACATATAATCCATGTAAACTAGGGATGTCAACGAATATTCGAGTATTCGACTATCGTTCGATCATACCGACTATCGACTAAAATTTCTTTAGTCGGTTATTCGTTAAAAACGTGTTTCATCAAAGTAATTTTTAATTATTTGTAGATCAATATTTTCATATGTAAGATTAAGGTTATGGTATAACTCTATAAAGGAAATTACTTGTACGTCGATGATCGTTTGGCAAACTTGTCTATTCAGAAAGAATATTAATTACTAGTAAACAGCTATTACAAAATCGTAAATACATTTAAATCGGGATTAATTAAACCGTGTTTTCTTTTTCTGACATTGATGTCATACAATCATTGATTGTTTGCACAAAATTTCATAATTTAAATTTATCCCAAGCTCTCGCTTTCTCTTTGTTTTTATAAGAGACGCGCTTTAATTGTTTACCTGTCAAAGATCATAGACGGACACGTAATAATTGACTTCAATTAAAGGGTACATGTACTATCGTTATGTAAAGAAAGAACAAATATGGGGCATTTGATATTCTGAATTTAGATAAAACGTGGAGCTAATTTATAAATTTTTAAAATAAATACATTGGAAACATAGTGATGTACAGTTTTATTGCACTACGTACATGCTTACAATTCAGAAATTCGTTGAACTAATATAATGGTGATAGCGTTGGTTAAATATTGTAAACTTGTCTGTAAACGACAAACAGTGAAACTAGTACCAAAAAAGAATTAAAATTAAACGAATATTCGACTATCGTTCGACTAAAGCATCCGACTTTTCGACTAAGCTGTCCGAGTAAAATTGACATCCCTAATGTAAACACATCAACAGTCTTAAGCAGTATCAAATCAGGAAAAGTTTTAAAGACTTTCTGAATTTTGTGAGAATTACAATGTACCCGATTGTCTTGGTTTTTCATATTCAAGTATTTTTCAAAATAAAATGACCTTTTATACTTTTTATTTATCTATCTATATATTTATCAAAGCCTTCCAAATAATTGGTACAGATATTGTTCCAAGAGTTTAAAAAATAACTAATAATATGTCCATAGGATATGAATGCTCCGCCAAGGTTATTTCAATAATGCAACATGAAAATTCGAATTCGAATCTGTGTATAAAATTTCAAAATATCTTGAATAGTGATGCAGTTGAATTGCTTACATCAGTATGTATCAGAATATGAAGTTTAAGACTAATTTAAGAAAAGTGAGGTCAAGGTCAAAGGTAAGGTCAAGGTAAAAAAAGCTCTCCTCAGTATGTATCAGCATATGAAGTTGAAAAAAAATATTTATGGTTTCTTTAAAACTGACTTATCACAATTTGATAAAACCTCGTGGGGATCCGGTTAAGAATAGTTCTTCAGTACCCCTTGCTTGTCGTAAAAGGCGACTAAATGGGGCGGTCCTTCGGATAAGACCGTATAAACCGAGGCCCTGTGTTACAGCAGGTGTGGCACGATAAAGATCCATCCCTGCTCAAAGGCCATAACTGTCAAGCATAGACCTAAATTTGCAGCCCTTCACCGGCAATGATGACGTCTCCTTATCAGTGAAATATTCTGGTGAGGGACGTTAAACAGTATACAGGGTGTTTCAGAAAAACATGCAACCATTTTGAGCGATTAGATTTAACTGGAGTTTTGACCAATACTATGCTCCATCATATCAAATTAAAAGTTACAACTTCAAGATTTATTCTTATTAAAATAAAGTTAATACGACAAATAGAAAATAAATTACAAAAGAAAAAAGAAATTTTAAAAATTACACTTAGTTAAAAAAATATGCTCTAAACGGCGTCAATTTTGCTGAAAGAAAAGAAGTCTATCCGATGCAAGAAACTTCTCATTACTTTTGCAAGAGTCTTCTGGAAATGAATTAGTTTTCATTTTTCAGACCATTTTTGGGTTCTTTTTTTTTGGGGGGGGGGGGGGGGAGTGAACACTTTAACCATTGAATATCCCCACAGATAAAAGTCAAGGGGTTTCAAGTCAGGTGAGTGTGGAGCCCAGTTTAATGGTTTTGAAAGAGTCGAATGGTCCTGCTAACATTTGTTCTACCAAGTCAAAGGTTTAAGATATAAAACGTATCTCAACATCTGATCTACACTTTACTCACTCATTTTGTTCACAACTCAGTAATTTCACAAAAGGATCGCACGTGAGTCTTTGGATCAATGCCTCTTTATTAACATTCAATATGTTTTCATGTGTTCTTCTTTTTAACCCCATCCCCTTTCTTTGATCAAGTTTTAACTATCCATTGGCTACAGAGTCGATCAGATCTATACAACTTGACTTTATATTGCTATTAATAAGTTCTTTGCATTCTTTAAACCTTATTTTCATGCATTACCGTAATTAATTGAAAGGATGACATGCTCTGATTAAGCAGAATAGAAATTCCTGATGACTGATTTTATTGAATAACACATTAAAAATGTTGAACTCTCTTTTTTCAATGATGTCAAATAAGACGTCATAATTAATTACAAGAGGCCCACGGACCTTATAGGTCACCTGAGCATTATGCAACAACTTTCCAGTTACAGTGTATTGAATTTGATTCAATAACATGTTTTAAGCCAGATGCTATATGGCATTCACAATTTTGAAAGAGCACCATTGATCATCATAACAATAAACTTAACAGTCGCTTAGCTTGGTTACTGAATACCCAGATTATGCAGATTAGGGGAACAAAAATGCACTCCAACTAATCAGTAATATTCATCAATAATCAGTAGTGCCCCTAACACTCTGACATAAACCCCTGACCCTAGGTTGCACAAATTTTTAAAATGCACCCTTAAAATTGCTTATCAAAAAGTAAATAAATGTTTTATAAATCCAAAGGACCAGATTTCAAACAATTAATTCATTTCAAGTATATAAGTAGAGCCCCCCCCCCCTCCCCTCCCCACCCCTGACCCTGGGGCCTTGAAATTCACCATTCTGCAAGATTAGGGCCCTTGCTCATCATAACTATATAGGTAGTTCATCTGCTTCATACCCAGAGACAGAGAAGAAAATTTTCGAAGATTTAATGTATTTTCACTATATAATCAATAGAGCCCCACCCGAACACCAGAACCCCTGACCCTGGGGCCATAAAATTCACAATTTTTGTAGAGGCTCTCTTGCTCATCATAAATATGCACTTAGTTAGTTTATTTAATACCTAGGAGCAGAGAAGAAGATTTTCAAAGAATTCATGTAATTTCACTATATAATCAATAGAGCCCCCCCCTCCAACACTAGAACCCTTGACCCTGGGGCCATAAAATTCACAATTTTGGTAGAGGTTCTCTTGCTCATCATAACTATGCACTTTAAGTTAGTTTATTTAATACCTAGGAGCAGAGAAGAAGATTTTCAAAGAATTCATGTAATTTTACTATATAATCAATAAAGCCCCCCCCCCCCCAACACTTGACCCTGGGGCCATAAAATTCACAATTTTGGTAGAGGCACTCTTGCTCATCATAACTATTTACTTATGTGGTTTATTTAATACCCAGGGGCAGAGAAGAAGATTTTCAAAGAAATCAAGTATTTTTACTATATAATCTATAGAGCCCCATCCTAACACCAGAACCTCTGACCCTGGGGCCATAAAATTCACAATTATTTTAGAGGCACTCTTGCTTATCATAACTTTGCACTTAGTTAGTTTATTTAATACCAAGGAGCAGAGAAGAAGATTTTCAAAGATTTAATGCTTTTTCACTATATAATCAATAGAGCCCCCCCCCCCAACACTAGAACCCTTGACCCTGGGGCCATAAAATTCACAATTTTGGTAGAGGCACTCTTGCTCATCATTACTATTTACTTACTTGGTTTATTCAATACACAGGGGCAGAGAAGAAGATTTTCAAAGAAATCATGTCTTTTTACTATATAATCATTAGAGCCACACCCTAACACCAGAACCCCTGACCTTTGGGCCATAAAATTCACAACTTTGGTAGAGGCACTCTTGCTCATCATAACTATATACTTAGTTTGTTTATTTAATACCCAGGAGCAGATAAGAAGATTTTCAAAGAAATAATGCATTTTCACTATATACTTATTTAGCCCCGCCTTAGCACTAGAACCCCTGACCCCAGGGCCATGAATTTCACAATTTTGGTAGAGGACTCAATGCTAATTACAATCATGCAAATAGTTTGACTGCTTGATGTCCAGGAGTAGAGAAGAAGATTTTTAAAGATTGCATTCATTTTAGTGGTTTTGGCCCCACCACTCAGGCCCCAGGGGGGCAGGGATCATGAAATTCACAATTTTTGTTCCCCTTCACCCATAGATGCTTTGTGCTAAATTTGGTTGAAATTGGTTCAGTGGTTGCAGAGAAGAAGCTGAAAATGTTCAAATGTTAACACACTACGGACGACGGACGAAAACGGATAGCAATAGGTCACCTGAGTTTACTCAGGTGACCTAAAAATGGTAATTATTTTCAAAATTTTTGATATTGATAAAAACTTGAGTCCTTTTAGCATAATTTTATATAACACATTCAAATGTTCCTGTTTGCATGTCAATATGGTGAGGAAAGTAAATGGTTGCATGTTTTCTGAAACACCCTGTACAATCAATCAATCAATATGATAAAATTGTGGTCAAGGTCAAACAAAAAGTCAAGGTAAAAAATGATGATACAGGTGAATTGATTACATCAGTATGAAACAGCATATGAAGTTTAACAGTTATTTATGAAGTGAGGTCAGGGTCTGTTGATGCAGTTGAATAGCTCTCATCAGTATGTATCAACATTTGAAGTTTGATAAACAATATCTTGAATGGTATCTTTAAAATTGAGTTAAACACTCCTTTAAGAAAAGTGGGGTCAAGGAGAGATCAGGGCAAAAAAGTTAATAGACCAATCCACACTTTTCAAAAGTTATGTCCCTTGGCCGCCATCTTAGGGGATAAACCCATACAATCCACACAGTAGCCTTTGAAGTTTTCAGGTTTGTAACTTCGTCATTTGACTTAAAAAAAGCTCTGCCTTTTGTGTACTGATTGCCCCAAGATGGGGCTACCCACACATTGAAAGAAAAAAAAAATTAAACACAATGAATTTTTCACAGCACGCCCAAATATTTGGTAGCATAAAGAAGAGAAATGACGTTTCTTTCCCTTTTGACCTTTTTGTTGACCCTGCAAAGGGAAACAGCTTTTGCAACGTGTGGATTGGACTATGAAATTGAATAGCTCTCATCAATATGTATCAGCATATGAAGCTTGATAATACTATCTTGGATTTTTTTCAGATATTTTTTTATCATGACAAGGAGCACACGGCGGGTGTGACCAGAAGGCAGGGGATGCTCACCTTTCCATGGTACCTGATCCCACCTCTGTTGTTTCGGGAGTCCGTGTTTGCTCTGTTCTTATTTTGTATTGTTTTATGGACTTTGAAATTGAATACTGTTCGTTATCTCCATATCTTTCTTGTATCTTTACACTACTTTAAGAAAATGAAAGGTCAAGGTCAAAGGAAAGGTCAAGATGAAAAATATTTTAGTGAACAAAAAAGCAACCAACACTTCTACTCCATTCACAACATTTTTTTAATTAACCAAATATTTATTAATTGTTTTTCCCGAGGCGCTTTTTATGCACCACTTCTGTTTGCAATAAAGTTTGATGTGTGTTTCACAGCATTGTCACATCTTTCTGTTGTAACAATATTGTGGCTGGTGTATTGACTGCCTTTCTGGTCAAGCTTTCCAAGATTCTGGTATAACTCCAAGCTAAATTCTTTGGAAATTGTTTTTACAAATGGATTTCATTTTTCATCATTTAAATAAATGATGTTTGTTACACTTAGCATCTCTTCTGTCATGAATTTTAGAAACAAATAGAGCTGCTATGTTGCCTTGGTCTGCCAGTAAAGTTTTAACATAAAACTTTTAGTAAAATTAAGATATTCATTTTAAGAGGCAATTTATATATTGCTCTTATGCATTTTCCTTAAATAATAACAAAGCAGATTATCTTATTGCATATTTTAATGACAAAATTTTAAAATACAAACATTTCAAAGTAAATATAGGATTCTGCCATGCACATGTAATTTGCTCACAAATGTCAAGACAAGGAGACTGTAAAGGTAATTCCACCCTCCTATGATGTCATAGGTTTTTGCAAATACTGTAATTTGTTTAAATTCATACCTAATATTTCAATCTATCTTTGGAAGATTGCAGTACAATAGGTGTAATGATAAATATTTTTAAGTAAAAGAGTTTTAAAAATGCATATTTTCTTCATTTAATGAATTATTCAGTCTTTAAAAATGTTGACAAGGGCAATAACTCCTTCAAAGGTCTCTTCATTCAGGGATTTGCTTTATTCAACTTCTTATGTAATATTTTGATATTCACAATTCAAAAGTATCTTATAAAAATAGGAAGTATTTAGAAACATTCAGCATGAGAATGATGCATTTTAACCAGTTTAATTTTTTTTTAAATGCATATTTTTCATTATACTGTTTACAAAAGAATGTGTCATTTTTTTGTTGACATACATGTACACTTCTGTTTATGTTTGTTTCACATCTTAAATAATATGGTGACCTATACATTTTTTGCAATAATAGAAAAATTTGAAGTATACTAAATGAAAATAAATGAAGTTTTTGTACTTTTAACCATTAAAATTATGAGTGTGGAAACACCTTAAGGTATATTATTGATATACATGGATACAACAATACAGGTATTCTTACAAAGTATATCAATATTACTACAGATTGTACAAAATTTTTTAAATAAAATATTCAGTTACTTAAATTCCATTTCAAAAAAAAAATTGTTGTTAGTGAAATTTAACCTAACATCATTCAAAATAATAATAATGATAAAACAAGAGGCCCATGGGCCACATCGCTCACCTGAGAAGCTTTGACCATTCTGTTCTTTACCAGATTTCCCCCTTGTTATACATAACGCATCCCCACCCTACCCCACTGATAAATCATAATTTAGACATTTTGAAATCTACACTACCCAATGATCCTTCCATTGGCACATATGTTTTAGCTTTTTTGGCCCATTGGTTCCTGAGAAGAAGATTTTCAAAGATTTTCCCTATATATTTTGTGTAAAACTTTGATTCCCCTATAATGGCCCCGCCCTTCCCCCGGGGGTCATGATTCCTACAATTTAGAATTTACACTTCCAAGAATGCTTCCACATAAGCTTCACTTTTTCTGGCCCAGTGGTTCTTGAGAAGAAGATTTTCAAAGATTTTTCCTATATATTTCTATATAAAACTTTGATTCCCCATTGTGGCCCCGCCCTTCCCCCGGGGGTCATTATTTGAACAATTTAGAATCTACATTATACCAGGATGCTTCCACATAAGTTTCAGCTTTTCTGGCCCAGTGGTTCTTGAGAAGAAGATTTTCAAAGATTTTTCCCAAATATTTCTATGTAAAACTTTGATACCCCACTGTGGCCCCGCCCTTCCCCCTGGGGTCATGATTTGAACAATTTAGAATCTACATTATACCAGGATGCTTCCACTTAAGTTTCAGCTTTTCTGGCCCAGTGGTTCTTGAGAAGAAGGTTTTCAAAGATTTTTCCTATATATTTCTATGTAAAACTTTGATTCCCCATTGTGGCCCCACCCTTTCCCCGGGGGTCATGATTTGAACAATTTAGAATCTACATTATACCAGGATGCTTCCACATAAGTTTCAGCTTTTCTGGCCCAGTGATTCTTGAGAAGAAGATTTTCAAAGATTTTTCCTAAATATTTCTATGTAAAACTTTGATACCCCATTGTGGCCCCGCCCTTCCCCCGGGGGTCATGATTTGAACAATTTAAAATCTACATTATACCAGGATGCTTCAACATAAGTTTCAGCTTTTCTGGCCCAGTAGTTCTTGAGAAGATTTTTAAAGATTTTTCCTATATATTTCTATATAAAACTTTGATTCCCCATTGTGGCCCCGCCCTTCCCCCGGGGGTCATGATTTGAACAATTTAGAATCTACACTACCCCAGGATGCTTTCACATAAGTTTCAACTTTACTGGCCCAGTGGTTCTTGAGAAGAAGATTTTTTAATGACCCAACCCTATTTTTCTCTTATCTTGATTATCTCCCCTTGCGAGGGGATATGTCCCTTCATTTTAACAATTTAAATTCCCCTTTACCAAAGGATGCTTTGTACTAAGTTTGGTCAAAATTGGCTAAGCGGTTCTTGAGAAGAAGTCGAAAATGTGAAAAGTTTACGGACGGACAGACGGACGGACGACGGACACAATGTGATCAGAAAAGCTCACTTGAGCCTTCGGCTCAGGTGAGCTAAAAAAATAATAAAAGTTCTTATATGCTTATGTTTATTTCAATACATAGTATTTTTAAAATTTGACTTGTCAATTATTTAACTGAGTGTTCTCTCTCTCTTTTTCTCTCTCTCTCTCAATGACCAACACATTATTAATCTGACAAATATAAAAATATGCATCATGAATACTAGTAATTGGTAAGAAATAAATCTTTCAACAATTATTGATAAGCATTCTAACAGACAGGTTGAGATACATAGAAGAGGCACATTGGGTCACATTGCTCACCTGAGTACTTTGCCAGAAAAAAAAAACAAATCAATACAGTATTCAATACAGTGGTCCTAACCTACTCCTTTGGGGTATGATTTGAAGAAATTTGATTTTTTTTTTATTGATGCACACGGCCTCCCTGTTGGGACTGATTCAAACCTTTGTTAGTTATGTAATTTTGACTTACAGAGGATGCTTTATTTTCTCTGCAGGGGTTGCACAAATGGAAATGAAATTTATTACATAAGTTTACATAACACTGTATTGGTCAACTTCTGTTTTGGGTACGATATGACCACTTTGGACAGACTTAAGTTCCTTGGACTAAAGAACAAGGGCACACTTATATATAGAATTTCTTTAACTTATAAGAATCCGACACTATTAATTAATGTAGCATTTGGTCCCTTTCTTATTTTTCACAAATAATTCAGCACAAATCTGAATCTAATATTGTTTTTAAAAAATTGCTAAACCCAACAAATCCCCAATTTTTTCAGATGGTAGTCTCAATAACTAGCATGCATTGGCATCAATACAAGGAGTAGATGGTGAAAGTACCAAGCTAAGATGAAATGTTTCAAGACACAGTAAAAAGTAAATGAAATAAAAAAAAAAATCATTGTTACATTGCAGGAATTTTCTCCATGAGAACTCTATCTTTTAAAATTTCATATTTGTATCTATTTACCGGTATTTTTTCCCTTACGTTTGTTAAAGTATAATAATTATTTAAAGACACCAACTAGAAAAGAGACAACTGATTTTAGTTTGTGGCTCAGTGTTAATTGTCAATTGATACATTCCCCATCAGAGCTTGGTTTTTTAAAATTTTAATTAAGTATTTTTCTTTCCCTTCACCCATAGATGCTTTTTGCTAAATTTGGTTGAAATTGGTTCAGTGGTTGCAGAAAAGAAGCTGAAAATGTTCAAATGTTAACACACGACACATGACGGACGAAAACGGATAGCAATAGGTCACCTGAGTTTACTCAGGTGACCTAAAAAATTTATTCAACTTAGTATTGTCCTTAATAGGACTTTTATATTTCTTAATACTTTATTCATGTATATTTATTGTTTTCACACCACTGGATTCAGGTTTAGTTGCCTGGTGATCAACTGCGAAAAGTCTTCCAGATAATTAAAAGGATAATTAATGAGTCTGTTCTAGAGTCTGTTCTAGAGAAAATGACTCTATCTTTATTTCAATTAATTATTTTTTATATTCATTAATTCATTTTTTATTTATACATATTATGAATTTGTCCAATTATTTATATTTTATTTGTCTAAATGCGTTCTTTGATGAAGAGTCAACTTGCTTAACGACGTTCGATCCTGATGTTCAAAGTCTTAAACTTTTTTTGCCAAGTATATTTTTAGTTTGCACATACAAAGCTTAATTAAAATTCAAATCAAAATGTGGGGGTCAATACGCTTCTTTTGGCGCTACAGTACATTTAATATGACCTTCTTGCACTGAAATTTGTGTCTTAATTAAAAAATAAATTTTTGACATTTTCCCTCAAATATTTTTATCCAATTAAAGCATGAAACAAAATGAACTCTTAAGTTTGTTTTAAAAAAGACACTTAAAAATTGTGACTAAGAAAAAGTTTCAAATTGCTTCGCATAATCAATTATTTGACCTTTCTGCACTAATAAAAAGTGATTTTTCTGGCATTGAAAATTTGATAAGCAAGAAAAGTATTCTAAAGTCCTAAACATTTTTTGATTTTAAGCAAATAGGTCAAATTTATCTTGAAAATTAATAACAGAATATCAAAAGTGGGGGTATATGATGAAAATTTTTAGATATTACTAAAAAAGTGTAAATTTTACGTTAAAATTAGCTCACTTTTATGCCAGATTTTCAGTATATATTGACTATATTTGTCCAACTTTGTTGTAAGAATTCATAAATAAAGTGCCGCGCCACAGCATGATACGCCCGTCAAAAACTTCGTGCTCGGTCGATATGCTTTCTCTAAGGTCTATATATCAAGGGATTGACCTCATCAAAAGGCTATAATTGTATATTACATCACTAGTAGATTTCTGTGCTGGTTGTGTTAGACCTTGTCAAATGCCCATCATCAAATTAGTCTTAACAACTTAATCAATACCAAATTAATTTTGAAAAAAAGTCTGACCATCAAATGACATATGTTATAAATTGACCAGCAGTTCTTCTGTCTTATCCCCAAAGGGCTGCTTAATCAGAGCGACTAAAAACAGCTGGCCTTCCTACATTGAACTCATTAATTAACTTTTAACTGGATGCTTGTCTATTCATTACTACCAAGAGATGAAGGGGTCTGCACTATCTACTATAATTTTTTTTAAAAACATATAAAATACTCTCAGATTTTTTTTTTGGTTGAGATTTAATGTCCGACAGGTTTTAGTATGTAATTCATATGGACATACTGATTTAACCCCACCCCATAAAATAAGTTTTTAAATTAATAATATAACATAATATCAGATTAGTCTATTATGCAATATTGAATTAGTTTTAATTACTTTTCATTAAATTCATTTCAAAACTTAAGCTAATCAACAAGAGCTATTTTTAATCAACCAGGCTTACCCATTTGCCCAATTCTCAAGGGATATAGATAACGCCAATGCTCTGTCAGTTAACTGCTTCACTCAAAACCCATTAATTTCTCTCTAATTTGACATGCAATTTTCTGGTTTCAAAATTCTTCTTGACCAGTGCCTGATAATTACACTCATGGGAGACATGGAATTTCTCTAACATACATTATATTTGTTTTAGATTGCTGTCAAGTATATGCTTAAAAAAATAAGTATTTTTTTGATTTTACACTTTTTTAATAGGAACAGTGCAATACTCTTACATTATTTGGGATGTGTAAATGAATAGTAAAAAGACACATTTTTTTTTAATTGACTTAAATTAAAGGTCACAGTGACCTTGAAATAGGTCGCGACACACCTTCTACCTAAGATGCATAAACTGGCCAAATTTGATGATTGTAGGTCTTATGGTTTTCTAGTTATGGGTCGGAAAGGAATTTTCCATATTTGGCTATAACTTCTTAATTAAAGGTCACAGCGACCTTCTACCCAAGATGCATCAGATGACAAAGTTTGATAATCCTAGGCCTAGTAGTATTAAAGTTATGAGTCAGAAACGAAAAAGCTAACAGACAGACAGACGGACACAAAGCCTATAACATAATACGTCCCGTCTTAAGACGGGCGTATAAAAATAATTCATTAGATATTTCAGAACCAGCATAACACATTTCACTGCAAAAAACAGCTTTGTGTGCAACTTGGATTGAAAAATAGGAATCCAAAATTAACAGTTCAGTTATAGTTCAAAATGGAAAAACTGGTCATTTTCGTCTAAAAATCCTTCCGCCACAAAATATAGTATAACTTAATTCTACTTGAATGGAATTTAATCACAGTTTTTTCATTGGATATAGTTAAATTTGCACTGTAGAATTCAGTTTTATTGTTAAAACCTAAAAATGATGCTTAATTTTGTAAATAAAGGACCTGCGCGAAATACGCTCAAAATATCAGGATCAAACGTCCTTAAGGTTGGCAATCATTCCTGAGAAGGGATAATTCCAATAGGTTGCATCAATCAAGTCCTTAATATATTCAAAGAAATTAGATATAAATCAACATGTTCATTACTGTCTTCTAAAATTTGCTTAAGGTAGGCAACCATTTCTGATAAATTAACAAAATGAAAAAGGCCAGCTGGTCAATCAGCATCAATAAAGCCACTCTTGTTTCTTGCATGAGAATCAAATACAGAATATGCAGAGATTCTTTGGAATAGAAGGCGGCAATGCTTGCACCAATCATTCGAAGAATAAACTTGGATTTGGTTTGTGTACCAAAGTAGTTGAGATAAATGTATCCATGTATGATGAAAATCCAGAAAGATGCTTTATCAAACACTCCAACTCTCGCATGTTCTCAATACAATTCTCAGGTATTTTATCAATATCAAGTCAAGTCATTTCTTTGAAATTGCCAACCTTTTCTTTGAAGAAGATTGTCGCCTCCAATTTGAATTTTATCATAAATATCCAAAGCTTTATATACTTGTGCAGCTTTGATGGCTTCGAGGCATTGGTGCATTGTGATAAAGTAGCCGCATGCTTCATCTCAACCAATTATGACAGAAACTGAGTCAAAGATATTTTTTTGTAAAAATTAAATCAACATGACTCCATAACAAATCTGTTAAGCCAAATCAATCCCTAATATCCTCAGAAAGTAGCTTTGATAAACAGCCTACATCGGCACTAATATGAACTTACCCTAAACACTAAAAAATAATACCATATTCCCCATTTTCAAAAGGTGAGTTATTTCCCCTGAAGGGAACTCTTTTACTGTGTTTAATACGCATGCGCTATAAATAAAGTCACTTCCGCGGACGTTCTTGATGTAAATATGTTCATGGTGTAATGCCTCTGTCATATGGAAAAATGTTATTGTGTTTGTGAATAAAAAGAAATCTTAACTGATTCGTATTTTTTTTAATTGCCCACTCATAGTCTCTTTCTGGATTTGTATTAATCTGTTTAGTACTATATAGTACTATAATAAGGTGCTGTGTGCCCCCCCCCCCCTTACAAAAAAAAAAAACCGAAACAAATTACTGATAAAATGCTGATACATATTCGAATAGGCCTATTTAAAAAAAAAACAAAAACAAAAGCTTATTTTCGGTATTGGAAGTTCTGCAGACGGATCATCATTATTAATTTTACAAAATGTGCGGAACAAATTTTTAGTTATAAAGTTTTTAAGAATTAATCTAGCCTGCTGCAGCCATATTTTCTTTGTATCTCTAGGAATTTTTTGAGACTGATGACATGTCCATCTACAGTTTTACCTCTGACATTGCTGCATATACAGCAGTAGTTCGTCTTCCGCGACCGATACCAAGAAACTGCGTTTTTGCTCGATTTTATGTCATAATATAGAACTTTTACTTACAAGAACACATTTGGTGACAATTAAAGGCCTATTTCATTTGAATTAACCATGTTTCTAGAATTTTTTTTATTAGTAAAATAATTGATTCATTGTATAGTATTAAAACTTTGAATGGAATTCTAAATGAATAATTTAATCTTATGTGCTCATGGAACGAAGAAAGACTGATTAAAATAGCATCGACCTGAATTCGTGTTACATATGTCGTATAAAGTCTAAGCTGCATTTAATCAAAGTTTTAGTGTAGGATCTCAGCATATGTACATGTATATTCCCGAGTAAAATACACATTTTGTTTTAGATCAGAGAATTGAGAGGAGAAACACGAAATTGATACAATAATTTCCTAGTGTATTTCTCGTTAATTAACGGAAAACATTCTTTTCTCAAGTGTTATTTATTTTTTTAAAGTGTGTATAAGTTAGAGAGAGAGAGAGAGAGAGAGAGAGAGAGAGAGAGAGAGAGATACTGACATACATGTACATCTGTGAAAAAATATATGTACAGTAATTTTATTGAATTCACAATTAATAATTCTAATAATTTTTAATTTTCACAACTATGGTTCATATTCAACTGATCAACCCATTTGCACATTCGTTCTCTGTACCTTTACGCACGGGGGGGGGGGGTCAAGGGGCTTAGCCCCAGCCCCACTTTTTCCCAATATTACTTTTTCTATTGAAAATTTTCATTGATAGACAGGTTGCCACCCCCCCCCCCCCCCCCCCCACACACACACACACAGTTTATACTACGGTAAAGTTATATAAGGGAAAAGTAGCATTGTATGCCAAGGAACTGGTACTGAAATAAGTAGCTTTTCAACTTTGGGCAAGGTTTTTCTTCGCTTGTCAACTTTTCCAGGTAAGAAAAAAAATATTTCTTTGGCTACCCCCCCCCCTTTTAAAGACGATGCTACATGCCTGGCTAATTCGTATAGCTTTCTAGAAAGGGGGGGGGGGGGGCTAACAGACCCTTTATAAAATAATTTATTATCTAAAAAAAATGCAAACCATTTCCTTCTTTTAAAATTTTTAAATACAGCGTGTAAGTTGATCACTATTTTGTTGAATTATCGTATTGCGTAGTCCGCGGAAGTTAGGCTAGTGTAGAAGAGTTCCGATTTTGAGGGGAGATAACTCACTTTTGAAAATGGGGAATAGCGGGTTATTTTAGCGGGGTGCTAATTTTGGCTTATTTTGGCGTTTTGAGGGCGGCCCGCTAAAATTTTAATTGCTAAAATAGTGAGTCAATAGTTAACTTAGTCTTCTTAGTGTTCATCGGTAAAGAGATGAAACCCTGTGTCTGCTAAAATAAATTACGCCAAAATTATTGGGGTACCTTTCAGCAGGCAAAACGCTAAATTTTACATCCGACAAAAAAAACCATATACGGTAGTAGATGGTTACAGTACCAAGCAAGGATAATATGATTCAAGATGCTCTAACCAATGCGCCAAGCGGGCAACTCGAAGATTAGACGTTTTGCCAATACCATGGCAACAATGACTTCACTTGAAGATTAAATTTTGACCAGGAATATGGAACAAAAATTAAAACTACTGCAAATGCAACATTGCCTTCACTTGAAGAATTAAATCTAGAGTTTACTCAGGTGACCTAAAATATTCAAAAGGTGCCATTTTTTATGAAATTTGTTTCAGTACATATATTGTAGTACATACAGGTAAACTTCGGTATCTCGACATCGGATATGTCGACAACCTGGGATATGTCGACGTCCGTCCGCAGTCCCGGCATTATTTACTATATAAATGATTTGCAAAAACTCTGATATGTCGACCTCGGTAATGTCGACTACCCCGCTTATCTCGACGTATTTTACAGTCCCTAGAGCAAAATTTACCTGGTATATGTCGACATCGGGGCAATTTTCTGCTCTACTTAACCTAATTGTTTGTCAGATGGTCGCTCGTCACGCACGGACGACTCCGTGTATCTCGACGTCGTCAGAAATTCACACCTTTCACACCCATGTTTTGACTACATACTGCTCTCTGTGTTTGTAGAGGAATCCCAAGCCCCCTTCGGCGTCTTTAATACATTAATTATTTAATGTTCAGCTTGGGTAATTTCATTGATAAATCTTCTCTTTTCTGCATAAATGCAGGGACCTATACACTTGTACGAGGGGTTATCAAAAAGTTCGTGGACTAGCGTCATAAAATTAAAACCGCTTTAAGCACATCAATGAATTTTAAAATATCTAGTACGTATCATCTTTTCTATCTAAAAGATAAACCATAAATCATAAATTTTATTTTTTAATAAATTAGTGATGTTTTTGTAAGCAATGGTATGTCCAGGCGGCGCAACCTCGAACACGACGTTTTTGCGACCTATGTGTAACTGAGAAAAACCCTTTTGATATGGTCATTTGACATCCGAAAATCCTGTTAAAACTGACAAAACTTAAAACATGTTATAAAAGAACAAGTTACTGAATTATAATGAACAATATACACATTAAATTTAAATTAAATTAGATATTGTGGTAAAAATGCATTCAACAGGAATCGGCAGGAATCAATCAAATCTACGACATGCACGACTATTGCATCAGCCTATATGGATGCATGAAGCCTGTTATTGCGCAATTCGATTTAAATTTGGTTTCAAAATGAAAGGAAAATAAATGATGAATGATTATGAAATTTAAAAAAAGAAGTGAAATGAAATAATTTTAGAAAAATACTCGTTGATTTTTTACGTATCTCGGAAGTCGACATTGTACCGTTCCGGTTTCGAGTTTACAGAGCAGATTTTGTATCCTGTTCTGACAGAGCTAGTGGCACGCGGATCGAATCCTGGATGGAAAACGGTTTTTAAAAAATGAAATTTCGATAAAAAAGAAAGACGTTTGTAAATAATATTTGTGAATAATTTCTAATAAATATAGAGTGATGGCTGAAATAAACGAATTACAGTCTAATTGAAGACATGTAGGTACCTGCAGGCGTAGCTACACGTATGTCCAGTTTAGGTTAACTCATGGTTTTACAGTTAAATTAAGGACGTCGAGTCTCAACTCTGATATCTCGACACCTCGGATATCTCGACATTTTCCGACTGTCCCGTCGATGTCGAGATAACGAAGTTTACCTGTATATTGAATTTAATAATTTAACTTCACATTCATCCATTCTGACCACTTGAAGTTGACGATAGAAAAGTTTAAGTCATCATGTTTATCATATAGCTTGGTTGTTAGATTACCATTAGTGTCTTTTTCAAGTAAATAATAAAATTTGATAAAACTTTCACAGAATCTTTATTACATATTGCCATTGTGGATCTCCTATTTTACTTTTTAATCCGAAACAAGTTGTTTTTTTTTTTAAAAAAATCTCGATCAGTTAAGGCAAAATCCAAAGCAGCATATTCTGTTGCCATAAAGTGGCATTCAGATTGTGCTCTAGTTTTGCTTCTCTGCACATTCTGTTCACACTTTTCCAGACTGCAACATGACCCTTTAAAGTTTTTGTGTTTGGAAAAACATTAACATTTTTGGGATTTATTCCTGCTGATCGTCTTACTGCTAAATTTGTTATAATATTAAGAACCTTCTAACAATCATTTGGAATTAAGACTGGGACAAGCTTTGCAATTTTTGATGCATGGTGTGTTTGGAAAAACAAAAATATTGTTTGGAATTTTGGATTTATTCCTGCTGATCGTCTTACTTCTAAATTTGTTATAATATTAAGAACCTTCTAACAATCATTTGGAATTAAGACTGGGATAAGCTTTGCAATTTTTGATGCATGGTGTGTTTGGAAAAACAAAAATATTGTTTGGAATTTTGGATTTATTCCTGCTGATCGTCTTACTTCTAAATTTGTTATAATATTAAGAACCTTCCAACAATCATTTGGAATTAAAACTGGGAAAAACCTTGCAATTTTTGATGCATGGATATATGCAATTTTTGTTTCACAAAGCAGTTTTCTTGCATTATGAAGCAAAGATTAGAACTACTGAAAAAGCCAACATTGCTCCCTCTTGAAGAATTAAATCTTGACCAGAATTTAAAGAAGTGAATCCAGACCAGGAAAAAAGAATCGAGGATTAGAAGTACTGCCATAGAGAAAAAAAAGACACCAGCATTCCCTCAATGTCTCACATTGAGATCAGGACTAAAATAAATCAAAGTACTGAGACAGTACTGAAAGACGGGGTCAAAATAATCTTCATGCTACATTACTTGATATCGCGATTACTTAACTTAGCGGAACTCTTTCGCGAAGGAGGTAGGAATCGTCTGTTGGGTGGGGGCAATGTGCTTTTCAATACAATTCAAGATGGATCATTGTAGCATTTATAAGGACAGATAAGTAAAAAATCCTGGTGGAATACCTCGCTAAACAATCGCTGAACCAGCCTAATATATTTTTGAGAGGAGCCAATCTTTAATTATCATATTTTCAATGATATTTTTAATTAAGCAGATTCTTCTCCTTAAATTTTGATTGAAAATCGTCACATTTTTGAGCAGATCAAATATTCTAAACTTTCCTTATTTGACAATCTACTATTTTGAGCCCAATATCTGGCAAAACATCGTGATTTCGGCATTAAATTGTTCGAATCATTCGATTGTCACTACTGTAAACAATTTTATTTGCCCCCAGAAATGTAGACTTTTCTCGACTCCCCCGCAAAAGTGCGGTAGTAAGTTAGATAACTGCGGGGTACTCATTGGTAGTCGCGATATAACGTTTTCACAAATGTGATTTTTTTAACGAGTTTTAATAACAACTTTTATTTTTTCATTAACATTCTAAAAACAAAACTATGAAAAATATACATTCACATTTTTCATTTAATTTGAATTGAAGAGAAATTTTAATAATTGCTCAGTCTGGAAACCTTTCTGAACTTCACCGAATTTCATCAGGTACGAACTAATAAATTTTCCGGAAGTAAACAATGGATGATGCGTACACAGTCATAATAATACGCAGGAAAGTACTTTGTCTACTAGTATTATATACAGTTAATATTTTTAGTTTTAAATTATAAAAATTCTTTATTTGTTGAGTTAGAGAAAGGTTCATATCAATTTCTTCAGTTTGATACAAAATGATTATGTTTTGATGGACACAATTTCTGCACTCTTTCATATGCGTAGATTTGATTCATGTGTTATCACTACCGCTTCCTTTTTCTATATTTAGGCCTCTGAGAGTAAACTAAAAGACGGGGTCATGTGATCCCGTCTAAAAACAAATGTTAATAGGCTACACAAATACCTTATAAAAATAATCCATTACCTTCCACATTATGATCACATTCTTTTCTTTATGAACAGTGCCAACAAATGTATCATCCTAAATATGTGTAAAGATGGCAAATCTAAACTCAAGGCAACATTGCTTTCACTTCAAGATTAAACTATGACCCTAACGTTTTTGTGTTTTGAAAAAAAAAAACATTGTTTGGATTTATTCCTGCTGATCGTCTTACTGCTAAATTTGTTATAATATTAAGAATCTTCCTATAATCATTTGGAATTAAGACTGGGACAAGCTTTGCAATTTTTGATGCATGGATAAATGCAATTTTTGTTTCACAAAGCAGTTTTCTTGTATTATGAAGCGAAGATTAGAACAACATTGCTCCCTCTCGAAGAATTAAATCTTGACCAGAATTTCAAGAACTTTCCCATCTCTTCTGCTTTTTCATCCTCGTTTTGGATTAAATAGCTGGCTTGCATCACTTCACTGACATCATGCATGGATATATGCAAAATTTGTTTAACAAAGCAGTTTTCTTGCATTATGAAGCGAAGATTAGAACAACTGCAAAAGCCAACATTGCTACCTCTTGAAGAATTAAATCTTGACCAGAATTTAAAGAACTGAATCTAGACCAGGAAAAAAGAATTGAGGATTAGAAGTACTGCTATAGAGAAAAAAAAAGACACCAGCATTCCCTCAATGTCAGAATATCTGAATAACCCAATGAAGTTCTTTTGATGATATTTTCCTACCTGGCATTTTACGATATTGTACATTTCATCAAAGTATTATGCTCTCTCTGGCGCAATCTTGGAAACAAGAAATGTATCTGGACAAGAATAGGAGCCATCAATTGGTGACAGAGAGTCTAGTGGAAGAAAATTTCTTGGGCCAAATGTGTAGCAAGAAATTTACTCCATGAACAGAACCAACAGTTTCATCAAATGTTTCAACTAAAACATGTGTAAAGATGGCAAATTTAAACTCAAGCCAACAACGCCTTCACTCGAATATTAAATTTTGACCAGGAATATGAAGCGAGAATGCCAACATTGCCACCACTTGAAATATTTAAATATTGACCAGAAAATACAGTGTTTTTCACGTGAGAGCCAACAGAATTGATTTATAATATTTTTTAAGGAAGATTCAGCGCAGTGCTATATATTGTTCAGATTGTCCTTAATAGGAACCTCTGAGTTTGGGTTTATCATATTTACCTCCATATAGTTTACGAGGGCTGTTCGGAAATTATTGAGACAATTACATATACTCCTTAAAGGACGGAGATAATTTCATGAAAATTCATCAATATCTTATAAAGAACGTCTAAAACACTTAAGCAAATTTTCAAATTTCTACGATAACTATATGAGGTTCTGTGAAGTAATAAATATGCATATGTCTATCGACCCGGAGCAGCCTCGCTACGTCATTTAACGTTACGTTAGCAGTAGATTGTTTCGCATGTGAAACGATCAGGAGGCGTTTAATACTTTTCCTTCTTTGTTATTACATAAATAACATTACAAAAAGCAAAGTGTCTTTTCTTAAATTATTCTTTAAAAATGTATGCTGTTGCTTACCCAGTCAAAAAATTTCATTTACCGGAAAGAACAACTTAGAATCATGCGGTGAATATTTATATGTAACGCGGGTTAAATGCCGTAACGACATCAATACTGTATGTAATAACTCATGGTCGTCCAGATCTTTTAATTTTACTTTTGTTTATTTAATTGCTAAAAAATTTATACCAAGGAAATAACAAACCCTAACACATCATTTTTTTTCTCGCTGGTATTTTTTTAGCAGGTCGTTCAGTCTTGAAAAGAGTTCTGCATTGCGCTACACAAAATTTTAGGTATGCTGGCTGCTCCGCCCTTGACGTCAAAATCCATTTTTTTCGTTGTTAGCAGATTTCTCTACCGCGCTTAATTTTTTTATGATCTCCATATTTCTGATCAAAATTCTATCAAAGTTGCACAACATGAATTTGAACCAAAGCTGAAAAATTATACACTTAGACTGATTTATTTTCGCTCGCATTATTGATCCATGAAGGGTTAGAATTTTGGGGTTTCATATTTTAAATGTCTGATTCCGCGACTGCTCCGGGTGCCCCTACTATTGACACATGTATATACCATTGTAGAGAAAATATTTAATATTTGTTAAATATTTCTTGCTCTTATCAATTTTTAGTGTATGTCAAACGTATATGCCAATTTTCACTGAAAGACGTTCATTAAAAAGCAAAATACACACAATG
>NW_026925791.1:0-10360 GCF_032062105.1 Saccostrea cuccullata
AGAACCGAGGTTGACATTCTAATTCACTTGTACAGTCATTTAAATCCTTCTTCACGCTTGGCACAAACTTCCTACTTGGTTTATTTTAATCCTTCACCTTAATTTAAAATAAAATATGCATTAATTATTTAATTTACCCAAATCTAATACAAAACACATGTTCACGCATGTATTAATTTTACAACCAATGTTAAGTATATTTATATTGTGATATTACCTTGTAATTCAAAAATTTTACTACATGACGGATTTTTATCCTTACAGGGCACCCTTTTTCTTGTTTTTTTGTGGACTAATCGGCGCTTATGTTTGAAGATATGGTCAGACTATAAAGACAAACTAGATTAAATATGTAGGTTAATTTACATTATAAATATGTAATGTTCCCAAATATTCTGACATAACTGAAAAGTTCTCAAATTTTAATAAATATAATTAAGGAATTTCAATTTGATTAAAATGATTATCAATAGCTCTTACAAAAGAACTTGATGCATTGGTGTATAAGACTTAAACCAGACTTCAAAGACTCCATTGTATATTAACATGGAGATGCTATAGTTAGCATGCATGCTGGATATACATTTAATATGATTCGTCCGAAGAAAAAAAAATCAAGCTACATGAATATCTTTTTTTTAAATCAAACATTTGAACTTACAGAACTGATTGCTTAAACATAATTTACTTTAACATAATTCTTTTAATAATAATAATTTTTAATAAGATTAATACTATCACTTACTGCAGGTAATCTTCTTTTTTGTCTTTGATTACTTTTGCTGTCTCTGTCAAATCCCTGATGACATTCAAACACTTTCTTGCCCATGATGATAAAGGGAATTCCATCATATCTAATGTAGGGGGTCAGCATTGCTTTGGGTATCCCAGATTCTTACTTGTGGATCGCTAACCTTTGAAATTTCAAAAAACAGACAGATTCAATTTAAAGAAAAATATTTTGCTGTTTCCTCTCGTAATTGAACTAAATCATTGATTTGAACTATAAATCAAAGAATTAATACATTCCTGCATTGTTTCAAATATTATATTCTAGTAAGCTAGATATTTCTGTTACATTTTGTAATAAAAGATAATTGAAGCTGTGAAACAGATGGATTGTTTTACACAATTACTTAAATAAAGAAATGAACTTTAAATTTATGTAACCATTACATTAAACAAAATTAAGCATTTGTAAATTGCTCAGAAAACATATGCAGCACCCATCATTTAGTCATGCATAGACAGTGATTTAATCGCTTATCACTGATAGATTGTATACTGTTTAACGTCCCCTCCAGAATATTTCACTGATATGGAGACGTCACCATTGCCGGTGAAGGGCTGCAAATTTAGGCCTATGCTCGGCGCTTACGGCTTTTGGGCAGGGAGGGATCTTTATCGTGCCACACCTACTGAGACACGGGGCCTCGGTTAATATGGAAACAACTCGGGAAACAATATAGATCGAGATGACTGAAAAGAAGGCTACGCTCTTTATGGTTTCATCTTACAACCGCAGTGCAGAAATGATGATAGTCTACCTCTAATGAACCAGACCAGCGTCCGATTGGAAATTGCTTTTGCTCAAGCTCTTACGGAAACTGTCTCGTGCATTTTGTGTGCCGAATTTCCAACCTACTTTGAAATAGACAGTACCAGAAATGTGATTCTTAACCTTAATTCATCCCCAAGAATGGACAGACTCTAGCAAATCTCTGTCGCACAGATGCGATATTAGAAGAACAATTCAGAGGCGTATTTTCCGTACATAATTTACCTTGTCATGTACCTCGTTATCCTAGCGCATACATTGTCAATACAGCGCCCTCTTTGAATATGGGCGAACACTGGTTAGCGATTTATTTTTCCTCAACGAGTCAATCCTTTGTATTTGATAGTTTTGGGAGAAATGAGACTTTACCTTCTCCGATTCGATCATTTATTTCTCGTAATAGTGTAGCTCGTAGGTGTAATATTAAAAAAATACAAAATTGTTCATAGTCAAACTTGTGGTTTGTATACCTTATTATTTTTACTCGTAGTTTGTAGGCATTGCGATGTAGTTTATTTTCAACACTTCTTTGACAGTGATATATTGCAGAATGACTTTTTGTATATCAGACTGTTTGTTCTATATTTCATTTTTAAAATACAATAAAAGAGTAATGACAGTAGAAAACATTCGTTTTTTTATACAACATTTATTTACATATTTATTTCGTATATACAACATAACATTTATTTACATATTAAATAAAACTTCTTTTATTAGCTCTTCTGAGCCAAAGGCTCAAAGAGCTAATGCTATGGCCATTTGTGCGGTGTGCGTCGTGCGGTGTGCGGTGTGCGTTAACTTTTTAGAATATGGGCCATAACTCAAGAACCCCTTGACCAATCAGTGTCAAATTTGTCACAGGGTATCCTTGGCCCAAGGGCTACCATTTATACTAAAATAAGGGTTGGGACCTTAAAACAAGGGGAGATAATCAGGAAAACAAAACCAAAAGTACTGGTTGCAAAAAAATCTTCTTCTCCAGAACCACCAGGCAGATTTTCATCAAACTTACATACAATGATCAGGATATGTTTAAGATTAAAAATTGTTCAAGGCATGACCCTGGGGCAAAGGGCGTGGTCTCAAGGTCACTTCAAAGTTGACCTAAATTTACAATTAATGAAAATGTCTATATTTTGCTTACTATAAGGACTAGGATCATCAAATCTTGTAAGTAGATGCATCTTAGGACTTCACATCATGTTAACTCAAAAGTAGGTCACAGTGACCTACTTTTTTAATTTTCCAGGCATTTGTTTTCAAATTGATTTGAAGGCATATTTAGGACACTTTAAGGCCTATGATCATCAAACTTTGTCAGTTGATGCATCTTGGGTCCTTGAACAACGTCAACTTAAAAGTAGGTCACCGTGACCTACTTTTTGAACTTTATGACTTATCCTTTTTAAAACATTTCATCCCATTATTTCAGACACTGAGAGGGTTAGAATCATCAAATCTTGTAAGTTGCTGCATCTTGGGACTTTAAAACATTATTAAGTAAAAGTAGGTCACTGTGACCTACTTTTAGAATTTTGCAGGCATTTGTTTTCAAATTGTTTAAAAGGCATATTTTGATTACCTTCAGACCAATGATCATCAAACTTGGTCAGCTGATGCATCTTGGGACTCTGAAAAATGTCGACCAAAATGCAGGTCACAGTGACCTACTTTCGACATTTTATGGCTATATTTCAGTATCTTAGGTATTCATTGGCTTAGAATCATCAAACTTTGTGAGTTGATGCATCTTGGGTTTTTGGAGAGTGACGACCAAAAATTAGGTCACGGTGACCTACTTTCAATATTTTATGGCTATATTTATGTATCTCCAGTACTTATCTGCTTAGAATCATCAAACTTTGTCAGTTGATGCATCTTGGGTTTTCGGAGAATGTCCACCAAAAGTAGGTCACGGTGACCTACTTTTGACATTTAATGGCTATATTTATGTATTTCTGGTACTTATCTGTTTAGAATCATCAAACTTTGTTAGTTTATGCTTCTTGGGTTTTCAGAGAATGTCGACCAAAAAGTAGGTCACAGTGACCTACTTTTAACATTTAATGGCTATATTTATGTATTTCTGGTACTTATCTGTTTCGAATAATCAAACTTTGTTAGTTTATGCCTCGTGGGTTTTCAGAGAATGTGACCAAAAAGTAGGTCACAGTGACCTACTTTTGAATATCTCAGGTATTTATTGGCTTAGAATTATCAAACTTGGTCAGCAGATGCATCTTAGGCCTCTGATAAATGTAACCAAAATGTAGGTCACGATGACCTACTTTTGACATTTAATGGCTATATTTAAATATCTCCAGTACTTATAGGCTTAGAATCATCAAACTTTGTTAGTTGATGCCTCTTGGGTTTTCAGAGAATGTTGACCAAAAAGTAGGTCACAGTGACCTACTTTTGACATTTAATGGCTATATTTATGAATTTCTGGTACTTATCTGTTTAGAATCATCAAACTTTCTTAGTTTATGCCTCTTGGGTTTTCAGAGAATGTTGACCAAAAAGTAGGTCACAGTGACCTACTTTTGAATATCTTAGGTATTTATTAGCGTAGAATTATCAAACTTGGTCATCAGATGCATCTTAGGCCTCTGATAAA
Source organism: Saccostrea cuccullata (assembly GCF_032062105.1). Lineage (NCBI taxonomy): Eukaryota > Metazoa > Mollusca > Bivalvia > Ostreida > Ostreidae > Saccostrea > Saccostrea cuccullata. The sequence goes on from NW_026925791.1 coordinate 4,182, forward strand.
TGTCAACCAAAATGTAGGTCACGGTGACCTACTTTTGACATTTAATGGCTTTATTTAAATATCTCCAGTACTTATCGGCTTAGAATCATCAAACTTTGTCAGTTGATGCCTCTTGGGTTTTCAGAGAATGTGACCAAAAGAGGTCACTATGACCTACTTTTGACATTTTATGGCTATATTTAAGTATCTCCGGTACTTATTGGCTTAGAATCATCAAACTTTGTTAGTTTATGCCTCTTGGGTTTTCAGAGAATGTCGGCCAAAAAGTAGGTCATGGTGACCTACTTTTGAATATCTCAGGTATTTATTGGCTTAGAATCATCAAACTTTGTCAGTTGATGCATCTTGGGTTTTCCAAGAAGTTAGACGAAAAAGTAGGTTAAGGTGACCTACTTTTGAATATCTCAAATACATATTGGCTTAGAATTTTCAATCTTAGTTTGTCTATTAATGCATCTTGAATCCTCAGAAAACTTCAATCTTAAAGTAGGTCACCGTGACCTACTCATGGTTTTTTCTTTATAGCTTTATTAAAATATCTTCAGTCCTAATTGGCTAAGAATCATCAAACTTTTTATCAGTTGATGCAACTTAGGTTTTAGGATACTTAGGGTTAGAGGCTTCAAATACAAGTGATAGGTTGTACAATTTATCAGAAGAGCGATTCAAGGCCCTTGGGCCTCTTGTTCATAACATATTTAAAAGTTCTTAAAAATTGCTCACTTTGTTTTAGACTGTTCAGGAACGTTTCACCGTGTAAACCAGTGTCATTTGTTAATAGGTTAAATTGTCTTAAAATTTCGGAAGAATCCATCTTCAAGAAACATTCCTCTATATACAAATCTCTTAGCATAGGCCAGCTGGACAGACAACCCGTGTACATGTGTTCTTCTTTCCTCGAGTGATTTACCAAGCACCCACTACAGTTTTTCTGCGCGGACTCGGCTACTTTGTCTTTCATATGTTCTCGAATGACTTGTTTCATTGTGGCCGTTGAGGTGTGGACTGTTATCTGCAATTTTACACAGATGTAGTCCCGGATCCGCTTCCATTCAGCTGTGGTTAAAGATACTCCGGTATCGATGGGAAAAGGCTTCGGTGAGTGCAAGTTAAAATTTCGGATGTCCACAATAATGTATGGTGCTTGAGGGAAATATTTCACAGTTAGTCTTTTCTCATCTTTAGCTTCAATTTCTTACATCCCACGTTTTCTCCTCCTTCTTCTGGATGTTCACTGCCGTTTTTATGTATTCATCTATAACAAGTATATAGGTAATGAGTAGTGCAAATTCCTCTACGAAAAAAGGATGCTTTTCTCCTTGTACAAGTTATTTTGCAGTTTCATTAGACTTTCTTTCATAGATATTCCAAAGGTCCGACGTTTACTCAGTTTAACTATGTCTTCCATGATTTAGTAGTTTACAAGAAACTGTGAAGAAGGACGGTGACCCAGTTATTATTTATAGTGAGAACGGAGCGCTGTCCTGTATCTTCCTAATAAATATGTCTATTCGTGTCAAGTTGTTTCCGGTCTCTCGAAGACCTTTCTCGTAAATTCTGGTCTATCCTTAAGACAAATATATGACTCTAATAGTAAGAAAAAACCATAAAAACTTTTACGCCTAGTTTGAAAAAAATTGTAGTTCTCTTCTATGCAGCTCCAGTTCAATGACATTTTGACATAAATCACGAAGAGATTCCATCGCTTCTGCTGCATACAGGGAACATACACGCACACACAGATATATATATGCAATACACTACATTAAAAAGAAATTTTGTTTGAAATATTTAACGGTTATGAGACAAGACATGTATTTTATTGATAATGTTTCATGAACAACATTTATACACTAGAACCCCTGACCCCAGGGCCATGAATTTCACGATTTTGGTAAAGGACTCAATACTGATTACAATCATGCAAACAGTTTGACTGCTTGATGTCCAGGAGTAAAGAAGAATATTTTTAAAGATTGCATTAATTTTAGTGATTTCGGCCGCTCCCCTCGGGACCCAGGGGGGCAGGGACCATGAAATTCACAATTTTTGTTCCCCTTTACCCATAGTTGCTTTAGGTAAAACTTGATTAAATTGGTTGAGTGATTGCAGAGAAGAAGCTGAAGATGTTCAAATGTTAACACACGACGAACGACGGACGACGACGGACGAAAACGGATAGCAATAGGTCACCTGAGTTACTCAGGTGACCTAAAAAGTAGCAATCACTTCTGATTATGATATGTTTGCAGTCTAGTTTTGCGTTGCTTTCACAAGAGAACTTTTCTCTCCCCTCCTTGGGGTTGTCTTCTGACACTTCCTAAGAATACCAGGCCTTTGTTTTATCGTCTCTAACTGATTGTCACGTTTTTTTGTCGACACTTTTACTTTCGTCGGAATGTCATTGTCCAGTTTCCTGATTCGGTTCAACATGTTGACCCACTCATTAAAATTATGATTATAATATACTGAATATAATATGATTATAATTATGTGTCAAAAGCCATGACAGAAATCACAGGGTTTCAGCTGAGTGCAATATCAAGACCACGAGAAATTAGCAGATACACATGTCAATACTGTGGATGCGGCTAACTCTTTTTGAAATCAAAGTGCAATAAATATAGTGACATGTCCAAAGGTAGCAGGGAAAACTGGGGATTTGGGAAAGTATTCCTGTAAAAATTGTTCATAGAAATAATGAATGCGTCTATAGGATTGCCAAGGTGTTTTTTCCAGAGACTCTGTAAGTAACCAGTATGTCATTTTTTTGTAAAGTTTCTTCATTTCCACTACTCTACAAATGGCCAAAGGTCCATATGAGGGAATTCTGTATTTAATTGTTTGATTTGTAAACGTGAAAGATGGCAGGGGCGTAGCAACCGGGGGGGGGGGGGGTGGCGGTGGGCAGGGGGGCCTGCCCCCCCCCCCCCCCACCTTTTTGGCCAACATTATCTTTACTATAGGAAATGTTAACTGAAAGGAATGTTGCCCCCCCCCCCACTTTTTACCACAGTATGGTGTTATCAAGTAATTGTAGGAAAAAAATTGGAATTGAAAGTAATTCAGCTTTGAAAAGGTTGGCCAACCCTCCCACGAAATAGGATTTTCAGCTTGGGCAACATTTACCTTTTTTTTCTTGTCAACTTTTTCAGGTAAGTAAAAAAAAAATTTCTCTGTTTGGCCCCCCACTTTCAAAAACGATGCTACTTGCCTGGATGGTCAGCTGCAATGTTTACTTTCCCCGCAATATGACACGCTCTGAACGAAGAAAGGCCTTTATAGATCTAGTATGATTTTTCGTTAAACTGTTTATAATTATTTACACACGAAACCCGATTTGCAATAACGTTAACGTATCACACTGACTGACTTACATACCGTTCACTTTTTTGTTAAATTTAGTCAATAGCACATGTGCTGATTCTGCTTGGAGCCCTTGTCTAGGATGGTTTTATGACGTGTTTCCTGCATGTCCCTTAAGTGTAATGTTAGAGCTTTGACTACAAAGATGTGCCATAAAATTATTTATAAAGTATAAATGTACATTTATGCACTTATGTAAAATATATTGAAAAATAGTAAAATAGATAAATTTGAACATTCAAAGAATTTAAGGTACGTACGCGTAATACATCGTAAGGCCCGCCGATGAGAGATGAGGGGCCCACCTTGTGTACTTTTCTTATTTATAGAGGTAATTTTCCATTAAATTTAGAAATGTATTTTCAAAGCTGCTGTCAGAAAATAAAATAGTTTACCTACCTACCGACCACAGAAGCCGCCAAGATTCTGAATTGAAAAATAGTTAGGCGGGCGGGTCCGCCTAGGCCCCTACCACTGAAGATGTTTTGTAAATAGATATGCAATCGGAGCAATTTGAGGCACGTTTCCATTTTGTTTACTTTAAAAGATTGACATGAATGCGATCAGCGATCTAAAACCAAAACGACGAGACGCCAGCAAGCGTTGAAATATTATAAATATTTAATTATTATAGTAGAAACTGTAATGGCCACTTATGAAAATTACGGTATTATAAACTTTGATCGAGAAAAAACGAAATCGGAAGAATATAGAGAGAAATCGTAAGGCGTATTATGGACACCAATTTCGTGAGACGCGCGTCAAAATCGTAAGGGTTGGCAGCTCTGCTACGATACTTGAGAATTAAGGGTCGGGTTAGGGGAAACAAAGATATTTCCAATCTTGGTTAACTGACCAAGAAAAAGGATGAATATACACTACCCCCTTATTTATAAATAGACTTATCCATAAGCTTACCTTAATCCATAGGCTTTGGGTTAAACCATTATTTAAATGGGATGTTTATGATTTTAAAGAAATAAAAGAACAAAATATTAGTAATGCGCAGAGCTTGTGTAAATGTATGAATGAAGGAAAATCCTGAAATAAAATAAATAGCATTAAAGTAAAATAAAACTAAGTACAATTACCACAAACTCCTCTTCGCTGAAAAATAAGTCCCTGTCATTTTCTACAGAAAAGCATAAAATATAATTAATAAATTAATCCTTATTAAGAAAACTGATGATGATCTTCACTAAAAGTGTTCTCTCCTCTGGAACATCCGTCGTTAAATATATCTGTCTGAGCACACTTGAATTCTCTGTTTGGTTTCGCTACTGATCTGATAAACTTTATAGTCATCAAGGTGTTTTGGTGGTTTGCGTTACCTTGCAGATCTTCTTACTCTCCCTTGTTTTTCTTTTCCTGAACCTGAAGCCATCACCCTCCTCTATCTTGGGTGCAGGGATTTCCCGGGTTTTCCTCACTGGCTCTGGTCTGGCTTCTTCTCCTCTGTCCTCTGTTCTCTCCTCAGCTCTATCTTCCCTAATACTGTGTTGAGTATAGTCTAAAGCATGACTTCTCTTTGGTGATATCGATACCTGCAGAAATTTTTCATTATCTGGATCTCTAAGATCTGTATTCTCTTCTACCTCTGTAAAGGGTTTTTGTTGTTGTATTGGTTGTGCTTTAGTCTCGGCTTAGGCTTTGGTTTTTTTGAAAGAATCTGCTGTTGGTCTGCATCCTTTCTGGGCAACAAAGGATTTCGATGTAATGTTCTTGTTCTTCCAGGGTCATCTTCCCTTTGTACTCTATATAGCTGGAACATCAGGGTTAGGCTGTTTGATGATTATGTATGCCTCTTCCTCCCATCTATCTGCAATCTTATGTTTACCGTCGAAGGCTACAATTTTCACTTCGACCTGTCTGTAAAATAACACCTCTTACATTCTGATCATAATACTTAATTTGTTTTTCTCTTGCTTTTTCTGTTGCTCTTAATACTAATGCATATGCTGACTTCATTCTTGTTCTTAGATTTACATATTTTTTCATGTTTTTTTTCTCTGGGTTGTTGATTCGAAGGGTTTATATCTATAAATAGCCTCGGGTCTCTTCCAAACATCAGCAAGAAGAACGGTGATTGCCTTGTGCTCTCGTGTCTTATGGAGTTATAGGCATGTACCAGTGATGGAATGTGAGCTTTTCAGTTGAACTTCTGAGTTAGGTTGAGTGTTCCCAGCATGTCCATTAAAGTTCAATAAACCTCTCACACGTGCCATTCACTACTAATTCAGAAACGTACTGACATTCCCATTTTTTACTGACAAACTTAGAAAATTACTGACAATGTGCTGTCGTTACTGTAAAACTTAGACAATTACTGACCTTTTTACTGCCGGTACTGATAAACTTAGAAAAGTGCTGACAATCTTAGTCGGTGCTGAAAAACTTAGACAATTACTGACCCGTTTACTGTCCCTGCTGAAAAACTTAGACAAGTGCTGACATTTACTGATAATTACTGTCCCTGTTGTTCTCGCTCTCGGGGAGGCTGCAGTGGTAATGACTGTGTGTTATACTTTGCATTTAAAAACATTTTTATTTTAATTTTTGATGAAAAAAAAAATCCCAGGCAGTTATCATTTTTTTAATCTAAATATTATTGATATCTTTAAAAGAATTCAGAATATGATTTGAAATTAACTGAGTAAATCAAGTTTAAATTTATGTGTTGAATTTATCTATCCCTGTTCAATTAAAGAATTAAAATTAATTAATCATCAAGTTAGTTTTCATCTATTTCTTTGCAGACAGATATCTGACTTTAATGTAAAGTCCCCCCCCCCCCGTTTTCATGATGGAAAGTC
>NW_026925792.1:0-10610 GCF_032062105.1 Saccostrea cuccullata
TCCACGCACAGCTGAGATATCGCCCTAACTATGAAAAAAAGAATAATAATAATAATAATAATAAAAAACAGACGAATAACAGTAAGGTCTTCCGAAGGAAGTCGGAAGACCTTAATAATAATAATAAGAAACAGTAGAATCACTAGAAGGTCTTCCGCTGAAGACGGAAGACCTTAATAAGAAACAGTAGAATCACTATAAGGTCTTCCGTGAAGACGGAAGACCTTAATAATAAGAAACAGAGTAAAAACAATATGTTCCCCAACTTCGTTTGGGGAACATAATTACTTTAATATTTAGTATATTAAAATATATATAGATTGTATAGACAAGATGATATGGTCATTACGCACATGCATTCACATGCGCACGCGTGGAATTCTAAAATTTGAATGAACTTGGTACTTTCTCCTGGGTAAATGTTGTTAAAGCCTCGAATGCATAGAGTTTGTCTTCTTTAATGAAGCTTGCAGGGAATGTGGCACCAAAAGGAAGTTGAGGAGCGTTTTGGGGAACATCTGTAACGGTCCCCGTTACAATTAGCACTAGTTATTATTCTTATTATTATTATTATTATTTTTCTTCCTGGGAAAATCTTTTCCGCGAGTGATCTTGTAAACTACACATCCGACTTAGGTGAAACCTTTTTAGGGTAAGTAGGCATGTTATGTAGATTTGCGGAATCAAGGTCATTTTGCGCGCACGTGCTTGCAAGAGCGCGCACGTGCAAAACTTAAAATGACCAATATATAATGTATATAACCGTAACTTTTCTATTTTGAGACGAAATGTTTTGAAACTTATAATGTAAGGATATATTAGTAGTATGCACAAGATGACATGGTCAAAATAGCAAGATCGCACGCGCATGCACGTGCACTTCGCTTTGATTGGCTGAAACTAAAGTCTCAATATCTTTTTTGTTTTTTGATAAAATCATTTGAAATTTTCATACATTAGGGAGATCTACAGCCTGTAATATAAGATTTATCATGAAAGCATGTGCATGCACATGTGCTTGCAAGAGCTCGCACGTGCAACACGAGAAATGTCCAATATAATTGATACAGACGTAACTATTTAAATTATTGATGAAATGCTTTGAAATTCATATTATAAGTATATATTAGAAGGATAGACAAAATGACATGGTCAAAAAAGTAAGATCTCACGCGCATGCACGTGCGCTTCGCTCTGATTGGCTGAAACTAAAGTCTCAATATCTTTCTTGTTTCTTGTCATAATCCTTTGAAATTTTGAACATAGACCTACATTATGAAGATCTACAGCGTAATATATAAGAATTTTCATGAAAGCATGCGCATGCCCGCGTGCTGCAATCTGATTGGCTGAAACTTTAAATGGCTATATCTCCTTTGTTTTTTTACGAAATGCTTTGAAATTTAAAACATAGTCTTGCATTAGGATATACTACAATATGAGGTAGAAAAAAAATCATGAAATCACGCGCATGCACGTGTGCTGCAATCTGATTGGCTTAAACTTGAAATGGCTATAACTCCCTTGTTTTTCAACCAAACAGGATGGGATTTAGAATATAGATAGATATAAGGGACTCCTACAAGAAGGTATGGTCATCATGCACGTGCACGCACGTGCGTGCATTTGGAACGAGTTAAATGAAAAATACGTTTGAAAGAGTGATTTTTCATACTTTTGGACTGAATGCTTTAATATATTGTATATTAAGATATGTAGATAGTTTAGACAAGATGATATGATCATAACGCACATGCATTCACATGCGCACGGGTGCAATGCTAAAATTTGAATATAATTGGTATCCTTCTGAGAAAACGTTGTTAATGTCAAAAATGCACAGAGTTTGTCTTATTTAATGAAGCTTACAGGGAATATGGCACCAGAAAAAAGTTGGGGAGCGTTTGGGGAACATCTGTAACGGTCCCCGTTACAATTAGCACTAGTTATGTTCCCCAAACGAAGTTGGGGAACATATTGTTTTTACTCTGTTTCTTATTATTATTATTATTATTCCTGGGAAAATTTTGTCCTTGAGTGATCTTGTAAACTACACATCCGACTAAGGTAAAATATTTTTAGGGTCAGTAGACATGTTATGTAGATTTGCCGAACAAAGGTCATTTTGCGCGCACGTGCTTGCAAGAGCGCGCACGTGCAACACGTGAAATAACCGATTTAATTGATATAGGCGTAACTTTTTAAATTTTTGATGAAATGCTTCGAAACTCATAATGTAAGGATATATTAGTAATATAGACAAGATGACATGGTCAAAATAGCAAGATCTCACGCGCATGCACGTGCGCTTTGCTCTGATTGGCTGAAACTAAAGTCTCAATATCTTTCTTGTTTTTTGCCGAAAGCCTTTGAAATTTGAAAATAGCCATGCATTAGGATATCCTACAACATGATATATAGAATTATCATGAAAACACGTGCATGCATGTGCGCTGCAATCTGATTGGCTGAAACTTTAAATAGCTATAACTCCCTTGGTGTTCAACCAAACAGGATGGGATTTGGAACATAGATATATATAATGGACGTCTACAAGAAGGTATGGTCACCATGCACATGCATACATGTGCGTTTACGTGCGCTGCAATCTGATTGGCTGAAACTTTAAAAAGTTTTAACTCCCTTGGTTTTCAACCAAACGGGATGGGATTTGGAACATAGATAGATTGAATGAACTTCTACAAGAAGGTATGGTCATCATGCTCATGTATGCACGTGCGTGCACGTGAAATGGGTAAAATAAAAAAATACACTTGAATGAGCGAATTTTTTAATACTTTTGGATGAAATACTTTAATATTTAGTATATTAAAATATATAGATTGTTTTGACAAGATGATATGGTCATTACGTACATGCATTCTTATGCGCACACATACAATGCTAAAATTTGAATGAGCATGGTACATTTCTGGGTAAACGTTGTTAAAGTCTCAAATGCATAGAATTTGTGTTATTTAAGGAAGCTTACAGGGAATATGGCACCAAAAGGGAGTTGGGGAGCGTTTGGGGAACATCTGTAACGGTCCCCGTTACAATTAGCACTAGTTATGTTCCCCAAACGAAGTTGGGGAACATATTGTTTTTACTCTGTTTCTTATTATTATTATTATTATTATTATTTTTCTTCTTCCTGGGAAAATCTTTTCCGCGAATGATCTTGTAAACTACACGTCCGACTTAGGTGAAACCTTTTTAGGGTCAGTAGGCATGTTATGTAGATTTGCGGAATCAAGGTCATTTTGCGCGCACGTGCTTGCAAGAGCGCGCACGTGCAACGCGTGAAATGACCAAAATAATAGATACAGCCGTAACTTTCCTATTTTTTGATTATATGCTTTGATACTCATAATATAAGTATATATTAGTAGTATAGAGGTGTTGACATGGTCAAAATAGCAAGATCTCACGCGCATGCACGTGCGCTTCGCTCTGATTGGCTGAAACTAAAGTCTCAATATCTTTCTTGTTTTTCGTCATAATCGTTTGAAATTTTGAACTTAGTCACACAATATGAAGATCTACAGCATGATATATTATAATTTTCATGAAAGCTCGTACATGCGCGTGTGTTGGCAAGAGCTTGCACGTGCAACGTGTGAAATTAGCAAGATAATGGATGAAGCCGTAACTTTTCTATTTCTTGATGGAATTTTTTGAAACTCACAATGCATGAATATAGTAGTAGTATGGACAAGATGACATGGTCAAAATTGCAAGATCTTACGCGCATGCACGTGCGCTTTGCTCTGATTGGCTGAAACTGAAGTCTCAATATCTTTCTTGTTTTACGTGATAATCCTTTGAAATTTTGAACTTAGTCACATATTATGAAGATCTACCGCATGGTATATAAGAATTATCATGAAAGCACATAAATCCACGTGTGCTGCAATCTGATTGGCTGAAACTTTACATGCCTATATCTTTCTTGTTTCTCAACAAAACAGGATGAAGTTTAGAATATGAATAGGTATTATGGATTCCTACATGATATTGCTATCAAAATTGAATGCAAGGATGTGCTTGCATGCACATGCGCACACGCAATGCGTAAAATGAACAATATGTTTGAAAAACGGTAAAATTTATATTTTTATGACTTGTTATTGATTTCTGGAATATAAAGATATGTTACTGGTTTAGACAACATGTCATGATCACCTCGCATATGCATGCACGTGCGTTTACGAACAATGCGTTAAATGACAAAAAATTGATATCATTGTAGCTTTTAAAATTCTTTTATGAAATCCTGCGATACTAAGCATATTGAAAAAAGTTTAAGAGGAAATTTGCACAAAAAGGGAGTTGGGGAGCGTTTGGGGAACATCTGTAACGGTCCCCGTTACAATTAGAACTAGTTATTATTATTCTTCTTATTATTATTTTTCTTCCTGGGAAAATTTTGTCCGCGAGTGATCTTGTAAACTACACATCCAACTTAGGTGAAACCTTTTTAGGGTAAGTAGGCATGTTATGTAGATTTGCGGAATCAAGGTCATTTTGCGCGCACGTGCTTGCAAGAGCGCGCACGTGCAAAACTTAAAATGACCAATATATAATGGATATAACCGTAACTTCTCTATTTTGTGACGAAATGTTTTGAAACTTATAATGTAAGGATATATTAGTAGTATGTACAAGATGACATGGTCAAAATAGCAAGATCGCACGCGCATGCACGCGTGCTTCGCTCTGATTGGCTGAAACTGAAGTCTCAATATCTTTTTTGTTTTTTGATAAAATCATTTGAAATTTTTAACATAGTCATACATTAGGGAGATCTACAGCCTGTAATATAAGATTTTTCATGAAAGCATGTGCATGCACATGTGCTTGCAAGAGCTCGCACGTGCAACACGAGAAATGTCCAATATAATTGATACAGACGTAACTATTAAAATTATTGAGGAAATGTTTTGAAACTCATTTTATAAGTATATATTAGTAGTATGCACAAGATGACATAGTCAAAATAGCAAGATCGCACGAGCATGCACGTGTGCTTCGCTCTGATTGGCTGAAACTAAAGTCTCAATATCTTTCTTGTTTCTTGTCAATATCCTTTGAAATTTTGAACATAGACCTACATTATGAAGATCTACAGCATGATATATAAGAATTTTCATGAAAGCATGCGCATGCCCACGTGCTGAAATCTGATTGGTTGAAACTTTAAATGGCTATATCTACTTTGTTTTTTGACGAAATGCTTTGAAATTTTAAACATTGTCATGCATTAGGACATCCTACAATATGATATAGAAAAAAAATCATGAAATCACGCGCATGCACGTGTGCTGCAATCTGATTGGCTTAAACTTGAAATGGCTATAACTCCCTTGTTTTTCAACCAAACAGGATGGGATTTAGAATATAGATAGATGTAAGGGACTCCTACAAGAAGGTATGGTCGTCATGCACGTGCACGCACGTGCGTGCATTTGGAACGAGTGAAATGAAAAATACACTTGAAAGAGTGATTTTTCATACTTTTGGACTGAATGCTTTAATATATTGTATATCAAAATATGTAGATAGTGTAGACAAGATGATATGATCATAACGGACATGCATTCACATGCGCACGGGTGCAATGCTAAAATTTGAATATAATTGGTATCCTTCTGAGAAAACGTTGTTAAAGTCAAAATGCACAGAGTTTGTCTTATTTAATGAAGCTTACAGGGAATATGGCACCAAAAAGGAGTTGGGGAGCGTTTGGGGAACATCTGTAACGGTCCCCGTTACAATTAGCACTAGTTCAAAATGACTCAAAATGAAGCTTGAAAATTAAATCTTATCATGCAACAATCTATATTTGAGACTCGGTTCTTTGAAGTTCTCATACAGGTCTTATACAAAGTCGAAATTTTGACCCCATTAAATTATTATAAATCACATATATTTAAAAAAAAAACACAAGGTTCTTTGAAGTGATTTATGGAGATGTGTAATGACAGGAAAATCTTTATACACTGTGCATTATAAAATGATAGAAGTAAATAGAAAAAAATAACCTTACATGTTTAAAATTGGGCAATTTCTTCAAAAGCTTGGATACCTATGATTTTTAATTGTAAAGTTTGTTTATTGTTCAAATTTGAATAGGAAAATGCATTGTAGGTGTTTTTATTTGCAATTCCTGAAAAATATTTACTAATATTCTCTATATGATAACATCTGTTCAAATTAAATCAAAACGGCATAAATATGAGAAAAATAATCAAAAAAAATTTAGAACTAAATAAGTTTCAACACTTAAGAAAAAATAAGAAGTCAAAAAGTTAACTGGTAGTAGAGAGTATGTAAAATAACTTTTAACAGTTTGTTCTTTTTCCTTTTTGGGGGGTTAAACTGATCTTTTTTTCAGTAGTATTGATTTGTACTTTCTGGCAAATTTCATTTTATCAAATAAAATCTGCAACGAGTCTAATACAATATGTAACAGGACTATACACAGTGTAAAAAAATATATACCGTGTTTAACTTTTTATTCAAAGAATAGATTAACACACATTTCATTATAATATTTTAATCAATGCATCATGTAGATCAACATCTTGCTAATGAACTTGCCTATACGTAATAAAAATCTAATCGTACAACATAATTCACTACACATAATTATATGTCACAGAAATTCTGAATTCTATTATTAAATAATCCTTTTCTCTGTTCGATAATGTACAAGTATATAGATTTGAAAAATACAGAAAACACATAGTGGAATTTTTCCATTTTTTTTAAACAATATAATAATGACAATGAATACAATGTACATAGTAATATAGGATAACAGTCAAAGAAGCAACAGCAGACAGCTGCTTTCATAAGACGGGAATACACACGCCTAAATGTTTGCCTCCAGGCCTAAGATTTATCACCTTTATTCCTAGGAAACCAAGGAAGCAAACATAATAGTTATTCCAAAATACTAAAAAAAAAAAAAAAAAGATTCACATACAGTCATCAAATATAGCAAAAAAAAAAAAGTTCCGGAAACCGTGCTTTAATCCATAGAAAAAAAATCTTACAATCCCTTATCGAACTATGGATGGAATAAAAACCGCAATCACCTATTGCATTTCTACAGGACACATACATCCATATTTCTAAAGATGAATTAGCTACTACTAAAACTTTGAGAAAGAATATGATTTAGCTAAAGCTTATTATTCTGACGAAGAATGGGTAGAAAGACTAGGTAGGGAATAACAAAATACCCAAACTTAAAAGAAAATAGATCATCCTTTATAAAAATGCATTGACCAAATAAGTTGATCTCTTAAATCACAATCTTAATATATAAGAAAATGAATGACTGAGTGTGAATGGGACAAAATACCTTGGAAACAACAGAACTGAGGTCAGGTGCCAAGAAGATTATTCAATACAATTCAATTTATTCACTCAAAACCATGTAAATGGTACATGAGGTACAAAAACATATAAAACATATATACATATAATAGAAATAAATGTACATAATTGTTTCAAAGAATCAACATCATTTTGGCACATGATTTCACAAAACTTGATGATATTTGGATTAGAGCAAAATTTTTGGTTCAAATAAACTTTCCTTTGTTGGTTTAAAGCTCTACATTCTAAAATATAATGATACTCATCTCCTATCTGGTTACTACTGCATACTACAAACTCTTTCATTTCTTTGAGTACCATTCCATCTACCTGTTTCAATTGGGAGGTGGTGATTTGTGGTTCTAAACTTAACAAAAGTTTTTCTAAATTTAAATGATAACATTGTTAAATATTTTTCACACTCAAAATTGGTTTTAAAAATTCTATAATTTAAACTTTTTGAAGATTCTTGAACTTCACTATTCCACTTTTGAATATATTGATCTTTTAATCTTTGTTTGACTGTAGCGGTTATCCATTCTATATTATAAAAATATTGTTTGTGCTCATACCATATATTTGATAAACCACATCTATCAAAAATTTTCTGTACAAATGATATCCTTGAATTTTTCATTTCCTCTTTATCATGTTGTTTACGTAAATACATATGTACTATTCCACACAATTTGTTTTCTTTTCCATTCACAAGTTTTGCCCAATATTTTATCATTCTTGAGTAAATATTTATGTATAATGGAAATCTACCAGTTTCTCCATAATTCATATAACTTGGAGTGCTACTTTTCAAATTCAGTATATGTTTTAAATAATGTAAATGTACTCGTTCAATAATATCGATATTTTCATACCCCCATATTTCACAGCCATATAACAATACTGGTAAAACTACTTTATCAAACAAATCCAATTGACATTCGAAGGGGAGCTTAAACTGCCTAATTTTACGTATCACACCATACATTGCCTTTTGTGCTTGTTCACATAGGTGTTTTCTTGCTTTACATAATGAGCCTGTGCGAGAAAATACAATCCCTAAATAATTAAAATCCTTGACTACTTCTAACATACTGCCATTATATGTAAAAATATTCTTTGGCTGTCTACCCTTTGAAAAAATAAGTATCTTTGTTTTCTTGATATACACAATATTTGCAAAATTCATTTAATGCTCTCTGAAGATCTTCAGCAGTTTCAGCAAGAATTACAGTATCATCGGCATAAAATAAGATAAACAATTTCATATACAAAAACAACTCATCCTGTATACCTTTGCTAATACTAGACAAACCAACAATATTCTTTTCTGTTCAAAAATCTTCCAAGTCATTAATATATAATGAGAATAAGAAAGGCGATAAGTTTTCACCTTGTCGTACACCAACATTACAATTAAAAAATTCAGATGACAGACCATTCATTTGTATTTTAGATTTGATACCACTATACATGTACATATTTTTAACAAGAGGCCCATGGGCCACATCGCTCACCTGGCCACATCGCTCACCTGAGCACTGTGGCTTGGAATAATATAGAAATTGGTTTATTATTGAAAAGTTTAAATCCAAAAGTAAACCTTTGACCAGTTATGGTTTTACTATTCTTTAGAAGATGATTTTTAAGGAATTTTCCTATATATTTCTATGTAAAACTTTGGTTGACCATTGTGCCCCCGCCCTACCCCCTGGGGTCATGATTTGAACAAACTTGAATCAACACTACCTGAGGATGCTTTCATATAAATACGATCAATTATGGCTTTGCTATTCTTGAGAAGAAGATTTTTAAAGAACTTTCCTATATATTTCTATGTAAAACTTTGGTCGGCCATTGTGGCCCCGCCCTACCCCCGGGGGTCATGATTTGAACAAACTTGAATCTACACTACCTGAGGATGCTTTCATATAAATATGATCAATTATGGCTTTGTTATTCTTGAGAAGAAGATTTTTAAAGAATTTTCCTATATATTTCTATGTAAAACTTTGGTCGACCATTGTGGCCCCGCCCTACCCCCGGGGGTCATGATTTGAACAAACTTGAATCTACACTACCTGAGGATGTTTCCCCATAAGTTTCATCTTTCCTGGCACAGTGGTTCTTGAGAAGAAGATTTTTAAAACATACCACCAAATTTTCATTAATTCCTAATTATCTCCCCTTGAATGAGGGCGTGGCCCTTCATTTGAACAAACTTGAATCCCCTTCAACCAAGGATGCTTTGTGGCAAGTTTGGTTGAAACTGGCTCGGCTGTTCTTGAGAAGAAGTCGAAAATGTGAAAAGTTTACAGACAGACAGACGGACGCCGGACAAAATGTGATCAGAAAAGCTCACTTGAGCCTTCGGCTCAGGTGAGCTAATAAAAGTAAAACATTTACCATCGACCCCACTTCTAAGAAGTTTGCACCAAAGTCCCTCACGCCAGACTGTATCAAACGCTTGTTTAAAGTCTATAAACGCACAAAACAATTTTCTTTTGCTGTTAATTAATGTCTGAGATAAAAATTGTAAAAATAGGATATTGTCTAAAGTGGAGTAACCTTTTCTGAACCCAGTTTGACTTTCCTTAATAAGCATAACTTCTGCATAATTTTCTAAACGGCTACCTAAGATTCCTGTAAAAAGTTTACCTAGACAGCTTAAAAGGGTAATCGGGTGGTAATTTTCAGGATGTGTTGGGTCACCCTTATTTTTATGTTCCCCAAACGAAGTTGGGGAACATATTGTTTTTACTCTGTTTCTTATTATGTTCCCCAAACGAAGTTGGGGAACATATTGTTTTTACTCCGTTTCTTATTAAGGTCTTCCGTCTTCACGGAAGACCTTATAGTGATTGTATTGTTTCTTATTATTAAGGTCTTCCGTCTTCACGGAAGACCTTATAGTGATTCTACTGTTTCTTATTATTCTTATTATTATTATTTTTTTTGACAAAATTTTGTGCAGGCGATTTCTCGAAAACTATTCAGTGGTTTTTCATGAAACTTTCACAAAATATGCGTCATTATATGAAGTTGTTACATCCGAAGAGTAGTTTGGAAAATTCGCTTCTGGTGCCAAGTTATGGACAATTTCCTGATTTTAAAATGCGATTTTGTCGCGCACTTTTATCGAAAATGGCTAAGGATATGAACTGGAGACTTATTGGAGATGACAGATCATGACTTTGTGGATTGCAGAATCGCCTTTTCGTGCG